>NW_026970470.1:0-252000 GCF_028390025.1 Pseudophryne corroboree | reverse complement strand
ACTCTGAGACGCTGTCACAGCAGCGCCATGTTTGAATCCAGCATGGCGTCTCCCGTCCTCAGCGGTCGGCGCCGCCATTACTACTATGTTTGCACATGGTTTTCCAAACCAGTTTTCCCTCCAAGTTCTAACATGGGCGCAGCCATGTTTGATCTAATCACATGCTCCAGTTTCACCAATCCACTGCCTCTGGAAATCTGCATAATTGCCCAGCCAATGCCTGCATAGCTGCAGGTATAAGTATCCTGTGTCTGGGACAGAAAGATGTCAGTGCTTTGTTTGTCATACCTTGTTCCAGTCTCTCTCCTGTGGTTGTGTTTCCAGGTTCCAGCTCCTGTCTCCAGCATCCACTAAAGAGACCCGCACCTGCCTACCATCCTGCGGTGCAGCCTGACTCTGCAGTCCTCCGTGGCTGATCCAGTTTCCAGCTTCCAGCTATTTCATCTGCTTCCAGCAGTATCCACTACCACCGGTAATCATCCTTCAACTCCTCTGTTTCCACGCTCCCTAGCATCTTACTATATTCACTCCGTGTTTCATCACCTGGCTGGTTCCACCCAGCATTCATTCAGTGACTTTACCTTCTGGCTGATTCCATTCCACATTCACTCCGTGTTTCATCACCTGGCTGGTTCCACCCAGCATTCATTCAGTGACTTTACCATCTGGCTGATTCCATTCCGCATCCACTCCGTGTCTTACCACCTGGCTGGTTCCATCCAGCAATTACAACAGCTGATTCAAGTTACCAGCTTCATCTGTTCCATCTACTGGCATGTTCCTTGGATATCTTCACTACTACAGCCAGGCCTGGTAAGGTTATTCCATCTAAGGGCTTTAACAGCTGTTCTTACCTACCAGTGTCCTGTGTAACCATTTCATGATCAGAGTGCTCCAGGAATCATATTATTTATCATTGCCATTATTTATCTTGAATGCTGTTTGTTTACACGGAGTCTGTTAATAAACTTTATTTTGACTTTTACCTGGTTGTCATGGTCACACCTTCGGGTTTCATTTAACACTTACATGTCCAGGGGTCTGATTAAACCTCCCCGGTTTAAGTTCCTCTCAGCCCCTACAACTGAGGCTTTCTCCTGCCAGCCAAAACCCTCAGTTGTGACAGTAAGCACTGACCATATGAATCCAGCCGGAGACCAGGATCAAGCGGCTAGGCCGATGCAAGAACTGGCAGCCCGACTTGAACATCAGGAGGCTGCACAAGGCCATATCATCTGCTGTCTCCAGGATCTCTCTACGCGGCTGGATGGGATTCAAACGACCCTCCGTGAACCTGACACGTCCGGTGCGTCCACCACAGTGACACCAGCTGTAATCCCACCCACCTTGCCCATTTCCATTCCACGTCTTCATCTTCCAACGCCAGCAAAATTTGACGGATCTCCAGGGTTCTGCAGGGGATTTCTCAACCAATGCAAAATCCATTTTGAGCTTCAACCTGGCAATTTCCCCAGTGACCATACTAAAATTGCCTATATCATCTCCCTTCTCAGCGGCTCAGCCCTTGACTGGGCATCACCTTTATGGGAGAAGTCTGATCCCCTGCTGTCCTCCTATACTGACTTTGTGGCAACATTCAGGCGCATCTTCGACGAGCCAGGCCGGGTAACCTCTGCTTCATCTGAGATTCTCCGTTTACGCCAGGGAACACGTACTGTGGGACAGTATTTAATACAGTTCCAAATCCTGGCATCCGAACTGGTATGGAACGACGAGGCCCTGTATGCTGCATTCTGGCATGGCTTATCTGAGCGCATCAAGGATGAGTTAGCTACCAGAGACTTGCCTTCTAAGTTGGATGAGCTAATTTCATTATGCACTAAGGTTGATCTACGGTTCAGCGAAAGAGCAATTGAGCGAGGAAGGTCATCCACTCCAAAATCTTCTGCTCCTCCTCCTCGTTAACCATCTCCGTCCGAAGATGAGCCCATGCAAATTGGTCGTTTCAGTCTATCCCCTGCTGAGCACCAAAGACGTCTTTCCGAGTTCCTCTGTCTCTACTGTGCAGCTCCGTCTTACGCAATCAATGCCTGTCCCAAACGTCCGGGACTTCAAGTCCTAGCTCGCCAAGGAGAGGGCCGGCTAGGAGTAATGCTCTCCTCTCCATCCCCTCGTGATTGTAATCTCCCAGTCTCGCTTCAAATTGCTCAACGTTACAGGAACGTCATTGCTCTCCTTGATTCCGGAGCAGCTGGGAATTTCATAACCGAAGCTTATGTTAAACGGTGGTCCCTACCCACCGAGAGACTTCCTTCGTCCATCTCCTTAACTGCCGTGGATGGCAGCAAGATTTTTGACGCAGTTATTTCAATAAGGACTCTACCAGTTCGTCTGAGAGTGGGAGTTCTTCATGCAGAATTTATTTCCTTCCTAGTGATTTCAAGGGCCACACATCCAGTGGTTTTGGGCCTTCCATGGCTCCGCCTCCATAATCCATCGATTGACTGGACGACTACGCAGATACTAGCAAGGGGTCCCTCCTCTTCTGAGACCTGTTTGTCCAAAGTGCTTCCTGTTTGTTCTTCTCTCCCCAGGTCATCTGATGTCCCACCTCCTCCATATCAAGACTACACGGACGTGTTCAGTAAAGCTTCTGCTGATATCCTTCATCCTCATAGAGAATGGGACTGCCCAATTGATCTCATTCCAGGGAAGGTTCCACCTCGAGGCCGAACTTACCCGTTGTCTCTGCCTGAGACGCACTCCATGGAGGAGTACATCAAAGAGAACCTGGCGAAAGGTTTCATCCGACCTTCTTCTTCTCCAGCCGGCGCAGGCTTCTTCGTTAAGAAGAAAGACGGTGGTCTGCGACCATGCATCGACTACAGAGGTCTGAATGAAATTACCATCAAGAACCGGTATCCTTTACCCTTGATTACAGAACTCTTCGATAGAGTCAGCGGAGCAACCATCTTTACAAAGTTGGATTTGAGGGGTGCCTACAATCTCATCTGGATCCGTGAGGGCGACGAGTGGAAGACCGCCTTTAACACCCGTGATGGACATTATGAGTACCTCGTCATGCCCTTCGGATTGAGCAACGCTCCAGCTGTCTTCCAGCATTTTGTCAATGAGATCTTCAGAGACATCTTATACCTCCATGTCGTGGTATATCTAGACGATATCCTCATCTTTGCCAATAATCTAGAGGAACATCGTTACTGGGTAAAGGAGGTTCTGTCCCGTCTCCGAGTCAATCATCTCTATTGCAAATTGGAGAAATGTGTTTTTGAAGTTAAATCCATTCCGTTTCTAGGTTACATTGTGTCCGGTTCCGGACTAGAGATGGATCCTGAGAAACTACAAGCAATCCAGAATTGGCCGATACCCTTAACCCTCAAAGGGGTCCAGAGGTTCTTAGGGTTCGCCAATTATTACAGAAAGTTTATACGAGACTTTTCCACCATTGTGGCGCCAATCACTGCATTAACTAAGAAGGGTGCTAACCCGTCAAAGTGGTCTAAAGAAGCTACGCAAGCTTTTCATCTTTTAAAGCAACATTTCATCTCTGCACCAGTTCTGAAATAGCCCGACATCAACTCTCCTTTCATCCTAGAGGTGGATGCCTCCTCCGTTGGAGTAGGAGCGGTGTTATCCCAGAGGGCTAAAGATGGCCATCTACATCCTTGCAGTTTTTTCTCCCGGAAGTTCTCCCCAGCTGAGCGCAACTATGCCATTGGCGACCAGGAGTTGCTAGCCATCAAGCTCGCTCTAGAGGAGTGGAGATATCTGTTGGAGGGAGCTTCTCATTCAATCACTATACTTACTGACCACAAGAATCTTCTATACCTGAAAGGCGCACAATGTCTTAACCCTCGTCAGGCCAGATGGGCACTTTTCTTTTCCAGGTTCGACTTTAAACTTCAGTTCTGTCCGGGCTCTCAGAATCGCAAGGCTGATGCCCTTTACCGCTCTTGGGAGCAAGAAAACGAGTCAGAGTCTTCAGAGAAGCATCCTATTATTAATCCGTTGGCATTCTCCACGGTAGGGATGGACTCTACGCCCCCACCAGGGAAAAGTTTTGTGAAGCTGGTGTTGAGGAAGAAGCTCATGCATTGGGCCCATGCTTCCCGTTTTGCCAGACATACAGGCATACAGAAAACCCTCGAGTTTATCTCTAGGTCCTACTGGTGGCCAACTCTGAAGAAGGACGTCAAGGAGTTTATTGCCTCTTGCCCAAAGTGTGCCCAACACAAAGTTTCATTATCTGTTCCCAGTCGACCGTGGACCCATTTGTCTCAGAACTACCTATATGCAACAAGTTTAATACCATCTGGGTAGTAGTTGACCGGTTCACCAAGATGGCACATTTCATACCCCTCACCGGTCTTCTGTCAGCTTCCAAGTTGGCTCAAGTGTTTATCCAAGAGATCTTCCGACTTCACGGTCTTCCTGAAGAGATCATCTCTGATCGTGGAGTACAATTCGTAGCCAAATTCTGGCGAAGTTTGTGTCAAGCCCTCCAAGTCAAGTTAAAGTTTTCTACAGCTTAACATCCTCAGACCAATGGTCAAACCGAGAGGGTGAATCAGGACTTGGAGGCCTTCCTCCGCATTTGTGTGTCTTCCTCCCAAGATGACTGGTTTCAACTCCTTCCTTGGGCCGAGTTTAGCCACATCAATCAATACCATTCCTCATCTTCTTCAACACCATTCTTCATCAACTACGGATTCCACCCTAAAGTTCCAGAATTCCAACCGCTTCCAGCAACTTCTGTTCCAGCAGTGGATGTCACCTTGCGCCAGTTTAAAGCCTCATTCAGGTAAAAGAAGTTTGCCGATAGGAAGCGTAGAGCGGTTCTGCTCTCAAGGTGGGTGATCGTGTATGGTTGTCCACAAAGAATTTGAGGTTGAGAGTTCCTAGCATGAAATTTGCACCTCGTTTCATCGGCCCTTTTAAAATTGAACAGGTTATCAATCCCGTTGCTTACAGGCTTCAGTTACCTCCCTTCTTGAAAATACCCAGGACATTCCATGTTTCCCTGTTGAAACCACTGATCCTGAATCGGTTTCATTCTGCACTTCCTCCAGCTCCTAAAGTTCAGACTCAACGGGGAGTCGAGTATGAGGTGGCCAAGATTCTGGACTCACGTTTCCGTTACGGTCAGTTACAGTATCTTATTGACTCAGATGTTCATGCTCCTGCCCCTTGGTCCGGAATTTCCACTCGAAGTTTCCTCTAAAGCCTAAGAAGTGTCCTGGGGCCACTCCTAAAGGGGGGGGGGGTGCTGTCACGATCCGGGTATCTGGACGCCATTACCTGCCGTTTAGATGTCTCCTGAGGCTGGCTCAGCGTTCCAAGTCCGGATCTCATATGGGTTTACACTCTGCATATCCCTCCTGTCACTCTGAGACGCTGTCACAGCAGCGCCATGTTTGAATCCAGCATGGCGTCTCCCGTCCTCTGCGGCCGGCGCCGCCATTACTACTATGTTTGCACATGGTTTTCCAAACCAGTTGTTCCTCCAAGTTCTAACATGGGCGCAGCCATGTTGGATCTAATCACATGCTCCAGTTTCACCAATCCACTGCCTCTGGAAATCTGCATAATTGCCCAGCCAATGCCTGCATAGCTGCAGGTATAAGTATCCTGTGTCTGGGACAGAAAGATGTCAGTGCTTTGTTTGTCATACTTTGTTCCAGTCTCTCTCCTGTGGTTGTGTTTCCAGGTTCCAGCTCCTGTCTCCAACATCCACTAAAGAGACCCGCACCTGCCTACCATCCTGCGGTGCAGCCTGACTCTGCAGTCCTCCGTGGCTGATCCAGTTTCCAGCTTCCAGCTATTTCATCTGCTTCCAGCAGTATCCACTACCACCGGTAATCATCCTTCAACTCCTCTGTTTCCACGCTCCCTAGCATCTTACTATATTCACTCCGTGTTTCATCACCTGGCTGGTTCCACCCAGCATTCATTCAGTGACTTTATCATCTGGCTGATTCTATTCCGCATCCACTCCGTGTCTTACCACCTGGCTGGTTCCACCCAGCAATTACAACAGCTGATTCAAGTTACCAGCTTCATCTGTTCCATCTACTGGCATGTTCCTTGGATATCTTCACTACTACAGCCAGGCCTGGTAAGGTTATTCCATCTAAGGGCTTTAACAGCTGTTCTTACCTACCAGTGTCCTGTGTAACCATTTCATGATCAGAGTGCTCCAGGAATCATATTATTTATCATTGCCATTATTTATCTTGAATGCTGTTTGTTTACACGGAGTCTGTTAATAAACTTTTATTTTGACTTTTACCTGGTTGTTATGGTCACACCTTCGGGTTTCATTTAACACTTACATGTCCAGGGGTCTGATTAAACCTCCCCGGTTTAAGTTCCTCTCAGCCCCTACAACTGAGGCTTTCTCCTGCCAGCCAAAACCCTCAGTTGTGACATGAAGTAGAGAGAATTTTTAGTACTGTATACCCTGCCTTCAGAGAGCGGGATACAGGGAGACTCACCACACTTCCATATCCAAGCAAATACGCTCGTAAGACGCTGAGTGGATTCAGACGCTACTGATGTACACTACCGCTCTTATATAACTGATAACGGACACAGTCGCTCCTGCGGACACGGACGCTCAGCGACTTCCACGTTAAGGCCTGCGACTCGGTCTGGGCGGGATCTCTAGTGTACACAACCGCAGCGTCTAAGTTGCGACCGAGTACCCTCGTGGTAGCGTCTGAGCCGGAAGTGAGGTCGTTCAATTCATGAAACGAGAGACGTGCGGAAACTGGTCATGAACTCGGAGGAGGGGCGGCCAGGAGAGCGTCTGAATCCCCCTGCTGACTTAAACCCTAAGGATCGCGACCTCTACCTAGTCCTGGCACCTATGATCCCTAGAGTGTAGCGCTGTCGCACTCAAGATGTTCGGCGCATCAACACACTATTTGTAGTCTCCACCAAATTCAGCGTAGCTGTGTCCTGACCCCGCTAGTAAGAGGAAGTCCATAGACTCACCGTCTCCCCATGCTCCGGCTACAGCCTGGTTACGTCTGCTGGACCTGCTAGAACATCCGACACAGACGCCCGTCGAGACAGCACTAATACCCGAAGGTAAGCGTTGTTGCGACCCGGTGAGGAGTTGTTGGAGCGACTCTTTCTAGCATGCGTTTAAGACGCTATTAACAAAAGTCGCTCAAAAAAACATAGTAAGTCTATAAAAATGAAATAATAAAAGCTTGAGGCTATTCTCACAGCAGCTCTGAGACCATGCGGCTTCCTGCCGCACCAAGCAAAAAACTGATCTGACTGAGTCAGTGGGTGGGACTATATGGTGAAGGCCCCGATGCATCCTGGGAGGCTAGAAAGATTGTGACCGTGTTGGTACCATTTCCGCTGTCCCTCAACCATATCCCAATGTTATCCTGTGGACCCAGCCAGAGAAAGTCACAGTCTGTACAATGCAGAGGTTATTATTGACAATAATACTGCACTGGACTAGCTTATATTGCTAAATAGTTAATAGATATAACAGTACACAGTAAGAACTGGATGTATATCACAGGGTAATTGTACTATAAAACACTGACTTAATGCACTCTTTCTTACTAACACTGTCTAAAAAGGCAGGTAGAATACTTAAGTGTCATGTAAAGTCACAGCGCTGACAACCAGGCGGCTTCACATAGGAGGATTTGCCCAAGCAGTACCAGGAACAGTGAGCTGAGGAATAATGGCGCCACAGACACTGCCAGGGAGTGAGGGAGAGACAGAGATGCAGCTCCAGGGCGGGAACACTTGCTGGAAATGGCGCCCTGGGGCTGGGGGAGGGGCTTCAGGTCTAAGCCTTATCCCCTCTGCTGGCAAAACCACCAGGTACTGTGGGCAATATAAGAATTGGTTTAGAGAGAAAACCTGATCTGCGCCCATGCCCTGGTGATCTAGTGGGATTGCCTGTACTGCCAAAGTGTCCACCGCCAGCGTGCACAGCCCGCCTCCCAATGACAGCGCCAGATCGCGATAAAGACCGGGACCCACTTACCACCTCCCGAAGCGCGGCCACGCGATCCTGGAGAGCCCCAGCCGTGTGTGTCTAACGTGAAGAAAACCGGAGCCTCCGCTGTAGGTACCCGGCAACCAGGGCTCGGGAGTGTACAGCGCCGCTGGGGAGAGCTGGAGCTGCAGCAGTGAATGTCACAAGACATTTACTATCGCCGCTGCCCTTGAAGTCTTCACTTTTTACTTCATAAAAACCTTTTCTCAGGGCTGCTTGGAGCAGCCCCTCTGTTAAGTGCCTGCTTACTGCAGCACCAACTTACAAAACTGAGCTCCTGTGCAGGGAGGCGCGGTGATATAGGAGACGGCGCTGTGCATACTGGGAACAGTCAAAGCTTTGAGCCTGTTGGTGCCTCGGATCAAGAGCCTACTCTACACCCTATTGTCCAATCCTTGTGGAGCCCAGTGTACCCCGCAGCTGAAATCCTGTTTTCTCATAAATCCTAGAGGATGCTGGGGTCCACTTCATGACCATGGGGTTTATACCAAAGCACCAGAACGGGCGGGAGAGTGCGGATGACCCTGCAGCACCGATTGACCGAACTTGAGGTCTTCATCGGCCAAGGTCTCAAACTTGTAGAATTTAGCAAATGCGTTTGACCCTGACCAAGTAGCTGCTCGACAAAGTTGCAATTCTGAGACCCCCCGGGCGGCCGCCCCTGATGAGCCCACCTTCCTAGTAGAATGGGCATTCACTGACTTCGGTAACGGCAATCCAGCCGTAGAATGAGCTTGCTGAATCGTATTACAGATCCAGCGAGCAATAGTCTGCTTGGAAGCAGGACACCCAATTTTGTTGGGAGCATACAGGACAAACAAAGACTCTGTTTTCCATATACGAGCTGTTCTAGCAACATAGATTTTCAAAGTCCTAACCACATCTAGAGACTTTGACTCAGTGAACGTGTCAGTAACTACTGGCACCACAATAGGTTGGTTTATGTGGAAAGATGAAACCACCTTTGGAAGAAAATGTTGACGAGTTCTCAACTCTGCCCTATCTTCATGGAAGATCAGGTAAGGGCTCTTGTGAGGCAAGGGCCCCAATTCAGACACCCGTCGTGCGGATGCCAATGCCAAAAGCATCACCACTTTCCAAATGAGAAACTTCTACTTTATGTCTTGTAGAGGCTCAAACCAATCCGATTGAAGGAACTGCAACATCACATTAAGGTCCCATGGTGCCACTGGAGGCACAAATGGAGGCTGGATGTGCAGAACCCCTTTCACGAAGGTCTGAACCTCTCGAAGAGAGGCCAATTGTTTTTGGAAGAACACTGACAAGGCCGAAATATGGACCTTGATTGATCCCAATCGGAGGCCCGCCTCCACACCAGCCTGCAGAAATTGGAGAAAACGTCCCAACTGAAACTCTTCCGTAGGAGCCTTCTTGGATTCACACCAAGATACATATTTTCTCCAAATACGGTGGTAATGTTTCGACGTTACGCCTTTCCTGGCCTGAATAAGAGTGGGAATGACTTCCTTGGGAATACCCTTTCGGGGTAGGCTTCGCCGCTCAACAGCCATGCCGTCAAACGTAGCCGCGGTAAGTCTTGATACATGCACGGCCCCTGCTGTAACAGGTCCTCGCGAAGAGGAAGAGGCAGAGGATCTTCTATAAGCTACTCCAGAAGATCTGGGTACCAAGCCCTCCTTGGCCAGTCTGGGGCAATGAAGATTGCTCAAACTCCTGTTCTTCTTATGATCCTGAGCACTTTTGGGATCAGCAGAAGTGGATGGAAGACATACACTGACCGGAAAACCCACTAGGCCACTAGCGCATCCACCGCTAATGCTCGAGGGTCTCTCGACCTGGAACAATATCTCTGAAGCTTCTTGTTGAGACGAGATGCCATCATGTCTACTTGAGGAACTCCCAAAAGACTTGTCACCTCTGCGAAGACTTCTTGGTGGAGGCCCCACTCTCCTGGATGGAGATCATGTCTGCTTAGGAAGTCTGCTTCCCAGTTGTCTACTCCCGGAATGAAAATTGCTGACAGAGCCTTTAGATGTCTTTCTGTCCAGAGGAGGATCTTCGTCATCTCTGCCATTGCTGCTCTGCTTTTCGTTACACCCTGCCTGTTTATATACGCGACTGCTGTTACATTGTCCGACTGGATCTGCATGGGATGATCCTGAAGATGTACCGCTTGTTGAAAGCCGTTGTAAATGGCGCTCAATTCCAGCACGTTTATGTGAAGGCAGGCTTCCTGACTTGACCATTTCCCTTGGAAGCTTTCTCACTGAGTGACAGCTCCCCAGCCTCGGAGACTTGCATCCGTGGTCACCAGGAGCCAGTCCTGAATCCCGAATCTGCGTACCTCCAGTAGGTGAGAGCTGTATAACCACCACAGGAGTGAAATCCTGGCTTTTGACGACAGGATTATCTTTCGGTGCGTGTGTAGGTGGGAACCCGACCACTTGTCCAACAGGTCCCACTGGAAAACTCTGGCATGTGACCTGTCAAACTGTATGGCCTCGTAGGCTGCCACCATTTTCCCCAACAACCGAATGCACTGATGGATCGACACACTTGTTGGCTTCAATATCAGTTTTATACCATTTTCTGGATTTCCAGAGCCTTTTCCACCGGAAGAAAAACTCTGAACTTCTGTGTCCAGGATCATCCCGAGAAAAGACAACCATGTCGTTGGTTCCAACTGTGACTTTGGATAATTTATAATCCAACCGTATTGTTGGAGTATGGACAGGGAGAGTGTGACTCCTTTTTGACGCAGGAGAACCATCATCTCCGCCATCACCTTGGTGAATACCCTCGGTGCCGTGGAGACACCGAAAGGCAACGTCTGGAATTGGTAATGGCAATCCTAAACCGGGAATCTCAGATAAGCATGGTGAGGAGGATAAATGGGAACATGCAGGTAAGCATCCTTTATGTCTACCGACACCATGTAGTGTAGTCCCCCTCCTCCAGGCTGGAAATCACTGCCCGGAGTGATTCCATCTTGAACTTGAACAGTTTTAAGTAGAGATTCAGATTTTTTAGGTTTAGGATCGGCCTGACCGAGCCGTCCAGCTTTGGAACTACAAAAAATAGGATTTTAGTACCTACCGGTAAATCCTTTTCTCCTAGTCCGTAGAGGATGCTGGGGACTCCAAAAGGACCATGGGGTATAGACGGATCCGCAGGAGCTTGGGCACACGATAAAAACTTAAACTGGGTGTGTACTGGCTCCTCCCTCTATGCCCCTCCTCCAGACCTCAGTTAGAAAACTGTGCCCAGGAGAGATGGACATTTCGAGGAAAGAATTTATCATTTAAACACAGTGAGTGTTATACCAGCTCACACCACGAACATACCGCAAGACCTGGCCTTCTACAGAACACCAGCCCACGGTATGAAACCATACCGCCATATGCTGAGAGAATATGTAACACAACCTGTGTGTCAGCCTACCAACAAAAAATCTACATGCCATGGCATGAACAATGTCAGCGATAGCCTGACAGAGAAGAAACACCACAAAGTGCAACCAAAATCAAAACCTGCAGACACAGTACGCACTGGGACGGGCGCCCAGCATCCTCTACGGACTAGGAGAAAAGGATTTACCGGTAAGTACTAAAATCCTATTTTCTCTTACGTCCTAGGGGATGCTGGGGACTCCAAAAGGACCATGGGGTCTATACCAAAGCTCCAGAACGGGCGGGAGAGTGCAGACGACTCTGCAGCACCGATTGAGCAAACATGAGGTTCCTGTTATGCACACCAGTGCCTGCAGGAAAGTACTGGTGTCAGAACTGTTATGCACTCCAGTGTCTGCAGGAATGTACTGGTGTTTGAACTGATATGCAAAACAAATGGACTCACAGACAAACTGGGGAATATGACATAACGTACACAGAACGTGATAGGGTAACAAAATACACACAAAGTGAACAGAGAAGCCCAGAGGCTAAGGAACTGGGTATCTCCCTTGTATTAGAACTGCTAAGATGGAAAAAAGCAAGATGTTGTGTTTTAATACGTAGAGAACCCGAAATGCTGTTGCTAAGGGCAACAGCAAAACCCTAAAGGGTTACCAACGGGTGTGGCAGTAAACTCCTTGGTCAGAGATGGAATGATAGACACAAGGAGATTCTCCACAATCCTAATTCTCACTTGCAGTGCACAGGTTTTAGCTTACTGCCACTAAACTGACCCCTGACACCTAGCACAGTGAGACAGGATTAGACAGGCAAGTCTTAGAATACAGCCGCAAACTTGCTAAGTTCACAGAGTAGTAACAGAACCCCAGCAAGCTAAACGACTGACTCCAGTCTTACTGCTAGGTCTGGATTGGCAGAGTGTAATACCAAATCCCCAGGCCTATTTGCAGTAAGCAACAAACAAATACAAAGCTACACAGTACTGGCTAACTTTCATGAACTGACTAACCAACAAAGATTCAGCAGCATCTGCTTACCCTGAAAAGAGGCCTTATAAAGCAGGTGCTGTCCACGCCCCACTCAGACCTCACAGACTATGAGCACAAAAACCAGCACCAGATCCCCTGCCGTGCACAGAGCCTATAACCACTGCACAGCAAAAGACCCGAACCGGAGTATCAGCTGCGCTCAGGTTACTCCACTAGCACTTGTCTCCCGGTTGCCATGACGACGTGGCAGCACAGGGCAGGAGACCCTAACAGTTCCCATCATCCAGGGTATCAACTTTGTAGAACTTAGCAAAGGTGTTTGAAACCCGACCAAGTAACCGCTCGGCAAAGTTAACCCGCTGAGACAACTTGGGCATCCGCCCAACAATAACCCATCTTCCTAGTAGAATGGGTCTCCCCCGACTTTGAAAACGGCAATCCAGCCGTAGAACTAGCACACGGAATCGTATCACAGATCCAGCGTGTAACAGACCGCAGAGACGCAGGCGCCCAAGCACGCTGGGAGCATACCGGACAAACAGAGCCTCTGTTTCCCCAAATTTACACGGCCAAAACTGTCCTGAAACGGAGCCTAACTGTAGGCCAGCATCCACTCCTGCTTGCAAAGAACGGAGAAGAACGACTCAGCTGAAAATCTACCGTAGGAAGCTTCTTAGATTTACCCCAAGACACATATTCACGCCAAAGACGGTGTTAAGGCTTCGCCGTAACTTCTTTTTTAGCCTGAAGAAGTGTGAAAATGACCTCACTGGGAATACCCGATCGGACTAGGGTATGGCGTTCAACCGCTACCCCCTTAAATGCATCCGCAATAAGTCCTGATACACACTCGGATCTTGCTGTAACAGTTCCTCCCGTAGAGGAAGAGGCCAGGGGTCTTCTATGAGTAAATCTTGAAGAACTGGATACCAAGTCCTCCTTGGCTAGACCAGAACAATGAGTATCGCCGGAACCTCTGTTCCTCTACTTTTATCCCCTTCAGCAGAGTGAAAGCGGAGGGGACACATAGACCGTCTGAAAACCACTAAGGTATTACGAGGGCATCCACTGCTATAGCTTGAGTGTCCCTTGACCTGGAACCATATTCCTGAAGTGTCTCGTCAAGGCGAGACGCCCACATGCCCAATTGAGGTACTCCTCAAAGACTAGTCACTTCTGCAAACTGTCTCTATGACGACAGTATTTCTCCCAGATGGAAAGCGCGTCTGCAGAGGAAATCTATTTCTCCGTCGTTTACGTCCAGCACTAAGACTACTAATATAAGAGTTACCAGTCTTATCACCCAGCGGATAACTATTTCAGCTTCTGCCATTGCAGCTTTGCTCCTTGTTCCGCCACTGCTGCCAAGTCGTCTGACAGAATTAACACGGGCAGCTCACGAAGAATATGTCCGTTGAAAATAGCTCTTACTTCAAGAAAGCTCATTGTAGACCAGGTTCGCAACTTGACCTTTTCCTCTGGAAATACTTCCCATGCAAAGACCGCTACCCAGTCTCGGAGATCTGCACCCATGTAAACCAGGATCTAATCGTGAAATCCGAACCTTCATCCCTCTAGGAAGTGAGAACTGAGGAGACCTCACAGAAGTGATATCTTGGCCATTAGAACTATATTTCGGTGCATGTGCCGGCGAGACCCGGACCACATTCCCAACAGGTCCCGGGAAAACCACTCTGGCATTTGACCTGCTCACCGAAAAAAGGCCTCTCAGGCCACGCCCAACTTCTTCATCAATGGAACATACAGATGGATTGGTACTGCAAATCTGATCCGACTAGAGTCCTCAGACCTCTTACCAGAGGAAAGCACAGAACCTCAACCGTTCAGTATCTACTCTGATACCACCTCCAACATCTGCGTCGTTGAGAACATCAGCGCTTCCCTGTGTTGAAGAACAGACAGAGAGAAATAATGATTTGCACCACTCGTTACTTGACCTCGCCTCAATCAGGCGAACATCTCATTACAGAATAACAATGGATCTTACTATTTAAAGAAAACCATCACACTACCATCACTCCAGTGAAATGGCAAAGACCATCCCGGCTATCGTTCCAGGTAATCTGAATGCATAGAACAACGCATGGAAACTATTATTATTGTTAACCGGGACAGGAGGACAAGGCCCTGAACCTGACGCACCTCTGATATGGCGTCGCGTATTATCTCCCCTTCCAGATGGGAAATGGTAAGATCTATTAGGAAAACAGTGAGGGAAAACAACTGTAACTCCAGACATTCCCCCCCTGGATTCTACAAGTAACTCACGGGTTCTGGTCTATTCCCGGACTAACTGAAAAGTAGTAGATGAGTCCCCACCGCAGTGGGGTCCAGGCGGGTAGACTCAGCCCATGTGGTGGATGTGTGAGAAACAGAAAAGAACCTACGCTTCTGCGAACCTACCAAGGCTGCAGAACACTAACCTTTTCACACTCCATCTGCACAGAAAGGAAAAAAGACCAGTATCGAACTAGTTAAATCGACTGCATTCCAAAAAAGAATGCGTCACCAACCGTCGTGAGGGAATCTAACTCACCAAGTTAGATTTATCAGCAGCATTCGCTGAGATTGACTGAACTGAGGCCTCCCCAAACAGCGGCACACCGTCCCAGGGAAACACTCCAGTATCTCTCGGAGTCAGCCACCGTATTTCCCCGGCTACCTCCTGTATACGCACTGCAGCCTGCCTATAGAGACAACCAAACATAAGGAAAATCCCCTATCTCTGCAGGATAATTCTATCGGATGTCCTTCCGAATATAAACACTCCCTCCTGTGCATGTAATGCATATAAGTCCAAAGAATAGAAATAAAATATCACTTAGCTTCCTGTGTACGATCCTTTGTGACAGGGCCCCGTGTCGACCAGGAGTTGACTTTCACAGTATTCTATCCGCCGCGGGAAAAGAATAAACATTCGGACTCCTTGAGAGGACTGGAGACCCACTCGTCACGGCCGACCTAGAGCTTTATCAACAGAGCGACCAGCACATAAGAAAGATTACTATTACTGCAGCATTCATTATAATCATAAGATGAATATACATATCGTAATACACATATACACACATATCCCACCCATATACACATACATATAACATACATATAAGCGGATTGTCCGGAACCCTCGGGACCCAAGTGACATCAATATGTACTGAATGTGTATGACCATGTACTGAATCCGCAGTTGTGGCTCTACCAGGAAAGATTATAGTCGACAGAAAACCTAGCAATCGTCGACAGCAGGGAGTAGTAACCAGGCAAAATAACATTCTTGCGACCCCGAGGGGTCCGAGGGAATAATACATAAATATTTTTAATAGCATTCCCCCACAAATATATTCATGTCTGTGCTCGAGCCCCAGACTCCCTGAACCGAACCATATAAATACCTATAAATATATATACAGGTATAAGTTAGTTACAGCATGTCAATTTACACCCAGTAATAACAGTTGGTGCCGACAGGGTCACCCACATACTACTGTGTCTCCCCTACACCCACATACTACTGTGTCTCCCCTACACCCACATACTACTGTGTCTCCCCTACACCCACATACTACTGTGTCTCCCCTACACCCACATACTACTGTGTCTCCCCTACACCCACATACTACTGTGTCTCCCCTACACCCACATACTACTGTGTCTCCCCTACACCCACATACTACTGTGTCTCCCCTACACCCACATACTACTGTGTCTCCCCTACACCCACATACTACTGTGTCTCCCCTACAGTGTTACTATGAACAAGTATAGCACAACCGATCTGTTGACTCTGTATCAAGTACCAAACAGGTGTCGGCGATGCCGACAATGAACCCCAGAGGCGTTTGTGACAGAACATTCACACATGTCGACACAAGTGTATATATGACAGGGAACACACAGAGTATACACAACCATGAGTACATGCCCATTTCCAAATTAAATAGTGTTATACATTCCTACATAACACTAACAATATGTGCCCCCCCTTGTTTGTGCTATACACATGTTTTGGCGGAGACATTGAGAAAAAATGGCGCCGTCTCTTGCTGTGAGGGCTAAGTCCCGCCCCTTATCGGCAGGCGGTAGCCCGTTATATTATAACCATTATATGTACACAGGGGACCATACACAGTGGCTACCCACTGTATATGTGCTCTGGGAGTGTAAAATAATGTAAAACCTAACAATAAAGTCTTTAGAGAAACTCAGGTGAGCTCCCCTGGGGTGTGTCCAGTCTCTCTGGGCACAAAGTCTAATAGGTCCTACACACTGGCCGATTTTTTGAAAGATATGAACAATCTCGTTCATCGCTGGTCCCCCGTCGGCTGTGCATGCAGGCCAATATGGACGATCTCGTCCATATTTGCCTGCAGTTCTATGGAGCCGCGTGACGGGGAGAGTGAAGAAACTTCACTCCCCCCGTCACTGCCCCCCCCGCCACCGGGTAGCTCGTCGGCCGTATCCGCCATCGGGCAGCTCGGCGGCGGGTCGGCCAGTGTGTAGGGCCCTTAACTGAGGTCTGGAGGAGGGGCATAGAGGGAGGAGCCAGTTCACACCCAGTTTAAGTATTTATAGTGTGCCCAAGCTCATGCGGATCCATCTATACCCCATGGTCCTTTTGGAGTCCCCAGCATCCTCTTGGACATAAGAGAAACATCACATTGAATGCTAGTTTTCACCACCGCTTCCAGTGTACACAGGGGGGCTATAGCGAGTCCCGTATGCCTCCAGGGCCCCTGCCATAGCACCGCTCCAAAACTGGGGGACCCCTTTAGCGGGGCCCCCTGATTGTACTCACCACTCTTCTCACCTTCCCCCAACTCCCACGGTGCAGGTATACTGTCGCCCAAACATCCCGAAAATAACAAAGTTTAAAATAAAACTGAAGAAAAATCCTCTGGAGCTCCAGAGTGGTATCCTCTCCTGAGGGCACATTGTTATAAACTGGCTGCAGTAGGGGACATAGAGGGGAGGAGCCAGCACACCCAGTGGAAGAAATTAAAAGTGCACCGGTTCTTTGGACCCCATCTATATCCCATCGTACTAATTCCCCAGTATCCCTTATGGATGTCATTTTCACCGTAGAATTTTAGTATCATTTCATTAGTATATCAGTGTAATAGGGGTTGAAGGCTCCTGATGTATGAGATACACCAGAGAGTGTGGGGAGGAGACTGGTCAGATCTCTGGGCTTTTAACACACAGTGATATGATGTGAGGGGGAGAGCAGGAGTATAATAGGGGCTGATGGCTCCTGATGTATGAGATACACCAGAGAGTGTGGGGAGGAGACTGGTCAGATCTCTGGGCTGGTAACACAGTGACATGATGTGAGGGGGAGAGCAGGAGTATAATAGGGGCTGATGGCTCCTGATGTATGACATACACCAGAGAGTGTGGGGAGGAGACTGGTCAGATCTCTGGGCTGGTAACACACAGTGACATGATGTGAGGGGGAGAGCAGGAGTATAATAGGGTCTGATGGCTCCTGATGTATGAGATACACCAGAGAGTGTGGGGAGGAGACTGTTCAGATCTCTGGGCTGGTAACACACAGTGACATGATGTGAGGGAAGAGCAGGATTATAATAGGGGCTGATGGCTCCTGATGTATAAGATACACCAGAGAGTGTGGGGAGGAGACTGGTCAGATCTCTGGGCTGGTAACACACAGTGACATGATGTGAGGGGAGAGCAGTAGTATAATAGGGGCTGATGGCTCCTGATGTATGATATACACCAGAGAGTGTGGGGAGGAGACTGGTCAGATATTAGGGCTGGTAACACACAGTGAAATGATGTGAAGGGGAGAGCAGGCGTATAATAGGGGCTGATGGCTCCTGATGTATGAGATATACCAGAGAGTGTGGGGAGGAGACTGGTCAGATCTCTGGGCAGGTAACACACAGTGACATGATGTGAGGGGGAGAGCAGGAGTATAATAGGGGCTGATGGCTCCTGATGTATGAGATATACCAGAGAGTGTGGGGAGGAGACTGGTCAGATCTCTGGGCTGGTAACACACAGTGACATAATGTGAGGGGAGAGCAGGAGTATAATAGGGGCTGATGGCTCCTGATGTATGAGATACACCAGAGAGTGTGGGGAGGAGACTGGTCAGATCTCTGGGCTGGTAACACAGTGACATGATGTGAGGGGAGAGCAGGAGTATAATAGGGGCTGATGGCTCCTGATGTATGAGATACACCAGAGAGTGTGGTGAGGAGACTGGCCAGATCTCTGGGCTGGTAACACACAGTGACATGATGTTGGGGGGAGAGCAGGAGTATAATAGGGGCTGATGGTTCCTGATGTATGAGATACACCAGAGAGTGTGGGGAGGAGACTGGTCAGATCTCTGGGCTGGTAACACACAATGACATGATGTGAGGGGAGAGCAGGAGTATAATAGGGGCTGATGGCTCCTGATGTATGAGATACACCAGAGAGTGTGGGGAGGAGACTGGTTAGATCTCTGGGCTGGTAACACACAATGACATGATGTGAGGGGAGAGCAGGAGTATAATAGGGGCTGATGGCTCCTGATGTATGAGATACACCAGAGAGTGTGGGGAGGAGACTGGTTAGATCTCTGGGCTGGTAACACACAGTGACATGATGTGAGGGGGAGAGCAGGAGTATAATAGGGGCTGATGGCTCCTGATGTATGAGATACACCAGAGAGTGTGGGGAGGAGACTGGTTAGATCTCTGGGCTGGTAACACACAATGACATGATGTGAGGGGAGAGCAGGAGTATAATAGGGGCTGATGGCTCCTGATGTATGATATACACCAGAGAGTGTGGGGAGGAGACTGGTCAGATATTAGGGCTGGTAACACACAGTGAAATGATGTGAAGGGGAGAGCAGGCGTATAATAGGGGCTGATGGTTCCTGATGTATGAGATACACCAGAGAGTGTGGGGAGGAGACTGGTCAGATCTCTGGGCTGGTAACACACAGTGACATGATGTGAGGGGGAGAGCAGGAGTATAATAGGGGCTGATGGCTCCTGATGTATGAGATACACCAGAGAGTGTGGGGAGGAGACTGGTCAGATCTCTGGGCTGGTAACACACACAGTGACATGATGTGAGGGGGAGAGCAGGAGTATAATAGAGGCTGATGGCTCCTGATGTATGAGATACACCAGAGAGTGTGGGGAGGAGACTGGTCAGATCTCTAGGCTGGTAACACACAGTGACATGATGTGAGGGGGAGAGCAGGAGTATAATAGGGGCTGATGGCTCCTGATGTACGAGATACACCAGAGAGTGTGAGGAGGAGACTGGTCAGATCTCTGGGCTGGTAACACACAGTGACAGGATGTGAGGGGGAGAGCAGGAGTATAATAGGGGCTGATGGCTCCTGATGTATGAGATACACAGAGAGTGTGAGGAGTAGACTGGTCAGATCTCTGGGCTGGTAGCACACAGTGACATGATGTGAGTGGGGAGAGCAGGAGTATAATAGGGGCTGATGGCTCCTGATGTATAAGATACACCAGAGAGTGTGGGGAGGAGACTGGTCAGATCTCTGGGCTGGTAACACACACTGACATGCTGTGAGGAGGAGAGCAGGAGTATAATAGGGGCAGATGGCTCCTGATGTATGAGATACACCAGAGAGTGTGGGGAGGAGACTGGTCAGATCTCAGGGCTGGTAAAACACACAGTGACATGATGTGAGGGGGAGAGCAGGAGTATAATAGGGGCTGATGGCTCCTGATGTATAAGATACACCAGAGAGTGTGGGGAGGAGACTGGTCAGATCTCTGGGCTGGTAACACACAGTGACATGCTGTGAGGAGGAGAGCAGGAGTATAATAGGGGCTGATGGTTGATGTATGAGATACACCAGAGAGTGTGGGGAGGAGACTGGTCAGATCTCTGGGCTGGTAACACACAGTGACATGATGTGAGGGGGAGAGCAGGAGTATAATAGGGGCTGATGGCTCCTGATGTATGATATACACCAGATAGTGTGGGGAGGAGACTGGTCAGATATTAGGGCTGGTAACACACAGTGACATGATGTGAAGGGGAGAGCAGGCGTATAATAGGGGCTGATGGCTCCTGATGTATGAGATATACCAGAGAGTGTGCGGAGGAGACTGGTCAGATCTCTGGGCTGGTAACACACAGTGACATGATGTGAGGGGGAGAGCAAGAGTATAATAGGGGCTGATGGCTCCTGATGTATGAGATACACCAGAGAGTGTGGGGAGGAGACTGGTCAGATATTAGGGCTGGTAGCACACAGTGACATGATGTGAAGGGGAGAGCAGGCGTATAATAGGGGCTGATGGCTCCTGATGTATGAGATACACCAGAGAGTGTGGGGAGGAGACTGGTCAGATCTCTGGGCTGGTAACACACAGTGACATGATGTGACGAGGAGAGCAGGAGTATAATAGGGGCTGATGGCTCCTGATGTATGAGATACACCTGAGAGTGTGGGGAGGAGACTGGTCAGATCTCTGGGCTGGTAACACAGTGACATAATGTGAGGGGGAGAGTAGGAGTATAATAGAGGCTGATGACTCCTGATGTATGAGATACACCAGAGAGTGTGGGGAGGAGACTGGTCAGATCTCTGGGCTGGTAACACAGTGACATGATGTGAGGGGGAGAGCAGGAGTATAATAGGGGCTGATGGTTCCTGATGTATGAGATACACCAGAGAGTGTGGGGAGGAGACTGGTCAGATATCTTTGCTGGTAACACACAGTGACATGATGTGAGGAGAGCAGGAGAATAATAGGGGCTGATGGCTCCTGATGTATGAGATACATCAGAGAGTGTGGGGAGGAGACTGGTCAGATCTCTGGGCTGGTAACACACAGTGACAGGATGTGAGGGGAGAGCAGGAGTATAATAGGGGCTGATGGATCCTGATGTATGAGATACACCAGAGAGTGTGGGGAGGAGACTGGTCAGATCTCTGGGCTGGTAACACACAGTGACATGATGTGAGGGTGAGAGTAGGAGCATAATAGGGGCTGATGGATCCTGATGTATGAGATACACCAGAGAGTGTGGGGAGGAGACTGGTCAGATCTCTGGGCTGGTAAAATACAGTGACATGATGTGAGGGGGAGAGCAGGAGTATAATAGGGGCTGATGGATCCTGATGTATGAGATACACCAGAGAGTGTGGGGAGGAGACTGGTCAGATCTCTTTACTGGTAACACACAGTGACATGATGTGAGGAGAGCAGGAGTATAATAGGGGCTGATGGCTCCTGATGTATGAGATACACCAGAGAGTGTGGGGTGGAGACTGGCCAGATCTCTGGGCTGGTAACACACAGTGACATGATGTGAGGGGGAGCAGGAGGCTGATGGCTCCTGATGTATGAGATACACCAGAGAGTGTGGGGAGGAGACTGGTCAGATATCTGGGCTGGTAACACACAGTGACATGATGTGAGGGGGAGAGCAGGAGTATAATAGGGGCTGATGGCTCCTGACTCCCTCACTGGGAAAATAAATATTCCTCATTCGTTGTACTGACAGAGGAGGGTGTAGGATAAGAGATTGCTGTAGTGACTGAGCAGGGAGAATATGTGACTCTTTTCTGTAATAAGTGTTTATTACTCACCTGTGCTGATATCGGTAGGGATCTCCTCCTCCTTACACTGCTGATCACCCCTCACATACGTCTCTTCTTCTCCCTCTATATCTTCTGCCTTTATATCAGTCACATACGTCTCTTCTTCTCCCTCTATATCTTCTGTCTTTATATCAGTCACATACGTCTCTTCTTCTCCCTCTGTATCTTCTGCCCTCATATCAGTCACATACGTCTCTTCTTCTCCCTCTATATCTTCTGCCTTTATATCAGTCACATACGTCTCTTCTTCTCCCTCTATATCTTCTGCCTTTATATCAATCACATACGTCTCTTCTTCTCCCTCTATATCTTCTGCCTTTATATCAATCACATACGTCTCTTCTTCTCCCTCTATATCTTCTCCCTTCATATCAGTCACATACGTCTCTTCTTCTTCCTCTGTATCTTTGATTTTAATATTATTTAATTGGGCTTCACCCTATGTAAACAAGACAAATATAATGACACACAGCTCCTCTACACAACATATAGTGACAGTCACTTTGGTTTATTGGGACGACCCTATAGCCCACCTACCTGATCCTCCTGTGGGATCCTGTGATACTCCTCTGTACAGTCCTGGGTATACAGAGGACGGGGACATCTCTCTGGGGTATTTCTGTTACTGGGCCCATCTGTAGGAGACACACAGTGACTGAATACAGTGTATATATGTGATTATCAGATGATGTGTGTATATAGGGGCTCCCATACCTGCTCTCCCCTGTACAATACATGACAGTCTCCTCTTACCCAGTGATGTGAGGGGCCGGTGATTCTCCATCATCACGTCCTTGTACAGACCCCTGTGTTCCTCTATATACTCCCCCTCCTGCATGGAGACATAGACAGTGACATCCTGACACCTTATAGGCACCTGACACACACAGTGATACAGTCATCACCCAGTCACATCCCCTGGTGTTACTGTATAATGCCCCATTCCCAGCAGTCACCTCTCCAGTCATCACCCAGACACATCCCCTGGTGTTACTGTATAATGTCCCATTCCCAGCAGTCACCTCTCCAGTCATCACCCAGACACATCCCCTGGTGTTACTGTATAATGTCCCATTCCCAGCAGTCACCTCTCCAGTCATCACCCAGACACATTCCCTGGTGTACTGTATAATGTCCCATTCCCAGCAGTCACCTCTCCAGTCATCACACAGACACGTTCCCTGGTGTTACTGTATAATGTCCCATTACCGGCAGTCACCTCTCCAGTCATCACCCAGACACATCCCCCGGTGTTACTGTATAATGCCCCATTCCCAGCAGTCACCTCTCCAGTCATCACCCAGACACATCCCCCGGTGTTACTGTATAATGCCCCATTCCCAGCAGTCACCTCTCCAGTCATCACCCAGTCACATCCCCTCGTGTTACTGTATAATGTCCCATTCCCAGCAGTCACCCCTCCAGTCATCACCCAGACACATCCCCCGGTGTTACTGTATAATGCCCCATTCCCAGCAGTCACCTCTCCAGTCATCACCCAGTCACATCCCCTCGTGTTACTGTATAATGTCCCATTCCCAGCAGTCACCTCTCCAGTCATCACCCAGACACATCCCCTGGTGTTACTGTATAATGCCCCATTACCAGCAGTCACCTCTCAAGTCATCACCCAGACACATCACCTGGTGTTACTGTATAATGCCCCATTCCCAGCAGTCACCTCTCCAGTCATCATCCAGACACATCCACTAGTGTTACTGTATAATGCCCCATTCCCAGCAGTCACCTCTCCAGTCATCACCCAGACACATCCCCTGGTGTTACTGTATAATATCCCATTCCCAGCAGTCACCTCTCAAGTCATCACCCAGACACATCACCTGGTGTTACTGTATAATGCCCCATTCCCAGCAGTCACCTCTCCAGTCATCATCCAGGCACATCCACTAGTGTTACTGTATAATGTCCCATTCCCAGCAGTCACCTCTCCAGTCATCACCCAGACACGTCCCCTGGTGTTACTGTATAATGCCCCATTCCCAGCAGTCACCTCTCCAGTCATCACCCAGACACATCTCCTGGTGTTACTGTATAATGTCCCATTCCCAGCAGTCACCTCTCCAGTCATCACCCAGACACACACCCTGGTGTTACTGTATAATGCCCCATTCCCAGCAGTCACCTCTCCAGTCATCACACAGACACATCCCCTGGTGTTACTGTATAATGCCCCATTCCCAGCAGTCATCTCTCCAGTCATCACCCAAAAACTTCCTCTGGTGTTATTGTATAATGCCCCATTCCCAGCAGTCACCTCTCCAGTCATCTCCCAGACACATCCCCTAGTGTTATTGTATAATGTCAGATTTCCAGCAGTCACCTCTCCAGTCATCACCCAGACACATCCTCTGGTGTTATTGTATAATGCCCCATTCCCAGCAGTCACCACTCCAGTCATCACGAAGACACGTCCCCCGGTGTTACTGTATAATGCCCCATTCCCAGCAGTCACCTCTCCAGTCAGCAGCTGAATGATCTTATTGGTGAGTTCCAGGATCTTCTTGTCATTGTGTCTCTCATGTATTAGTGAGTGAGGTGGAGGCACTGGGATGGGGCTCTGGGTTCTACTCAGTCCTCCTGACACACGGGGATGGCTGTTGAGTATCTCACACTCATTGGATGTCTTCTTCACTACTGTGTAATCCTGTGTAATGGAGGAGACATCAAATATCAATATATACACTCCCAGACCCCCCTCACCTTCCCAGTCATGTCCCTGTATTATTATTATTATTATAGATATAAGTGATGTTACTGTGATGCTCCCAGATCCCCTCACCTCCCCAGTCATGTCCCTTTATTATTACTACAGATATAAGTGACTTCACAGTGACGCTTCTAAATCACATCACCTCTGCAGTCATGTCCCTGTATTATTTCTATAGATATGAGTGACGTCACTATGAAGCTCCAAAATCCCTTCACCTCCCCAGTCATGTCCCTGTATTATTACTATAGATATGTGATGTAACTGTGACGCACTGATTCTGTCACCTCCCCAGTCATGTCCCTGTATTATGACTATAGATATTAGTGACGTCACTGTAATGCTCCCGGTTCCCCTCACCTTCCCAGTCATGTCCCTGTATTACTACTAAAGATAAAAGTAATGTCACTGTATAGCTCCCAGATCCGCTAACCTCCCCAGTCATGATCCTGTATTATTACTATAGATATGTGATGTCACATTGACGCTCCCAGATCCCCTCACCTCCACAGTCATGTCCTTGTATTATTACTATAAATATAAGTGACGTCACTGTGAAACTCCCAGATTCCCTCACCTCCCCAGTCATGTCCCCATATTATTATAGATAAAAGTGACATCACTGTGCCACTCCCAGATCACCTTTCCCCCGTCATGTCCTTGCATTATTACTATAGATTTGTGAATTCACAGTGACGCTCACACCTCACCAGTCATGTTCTCGTATTATTACAAAAGATATAAGTGATGTCACAGTGACAATCCCAGATCATCTCACCTCCCCAGTCATGTCCCTGTATTATTACTATAGATATAAGTGATGTCACAGTGACAATCCCAGATCCCCTCACCTCCCCAGTCATGTCCCTGTATCATTACTAAAAATAAGTGATGTTACAGTTACGCTACCATATTCCCTCACCTCCCCATGCATGTCCCTGTATTATTACTATAGATATAAGTGATGTTACTGTGACACTCCCAGATCCCTTCATCCTCCCCAGTCATGTCCCTGTATTATTACTATATATATACACGTTAGGTTACTGTGACGCTCCGAGATTCCATCACCTCCCCAATCACGTCCCTGTATTATTACTATAGCTATAAGTTAGGTCACTGTGACGCTCCCAGATCCCCTCACCTCCCCAGTCATGTCCCTGTAGTATTACTATAGATATAAGTGATGTCACTGTGACACTTCCAGATCCCCTCACCTCCCCAGTCATGTCCCTGTAGTATTACTATAGATATAAGTGATGTCACTGTGACACTTCCAGATCCCCTCACCTCCCCAGTCATGTCCTTGTATTATTGCTAAAGATATGTGATGTCACAGTGACACTCCCAGTTCTCCTTACCTCCCCAGTCATGTCCCTGTATTATTACTTTAGATATAAGTGATGTCACTGTGAACATCCAGATATCCTCACCTCACCAGTCATGTCCCTGAATTATTACTATAGATAAAAGGGACATCACTGTGATGCTCCCAGATCCCCTCACCTCCCTAGTCATGTCCCTGTATTATTACTATAGATATAAGTGACGTCACTGTGCCTCTTAGTTCCCCTCACCTCCCCAGTCATGTCCCTGTATTATTACTATAGATAAAAGGGACATCACAGTGACGCTTCCATATCCTCTCACCTCCCCAGTCATGTCCCTGTATTATTACTATAGATATAAGTTAGGTCACTGGGATGCTCCCAGATTCCCTCACCAACCAAGTCATGTCCGTCTATTATGACTATAGATATTAGTGATGTCACTGTGACGCTCCCATATCCCCTCACCTCCCCAGTCATGTCCCTGTATTATTACTAGAGATATATGTGATGTTACTGTGACACTTCCAGATCCCCTAACCTCCCCAGTCATATACCTGTATTATTACTATAGATATAAGCGATGTCACAGTGAGGCTGCCAAATCCCCTCACCTCCCATGTCAGGTCCTTCTATTATGACTATAGATATTAGTGATGTCACTGTGACACTCCCATATCCCCTCACCTCCCCAGTCATGTCCCTGTATTATTACTAGAGATATAAGTGATGTTACTGTGCCAGTCCCAGATCTCCTCACCTCCCCCAGTCATGTCCCTGTATTAGTACGATAGATAAGTGATGTCACTGTGACGCTCCCAGATCCCCTCACCTCCCGAGTCATGTCCCTGTATTATTACTAGATATCTGTGATGTCTCTGTGACACTCCCAGATCCCCTCACCGCTCCAGTCATGTCCCTGTATTATTACTATATATGACGTCACGGTGCATCTCCTAGTTCCCCTCACCTCCCCAGTCATGGCCCTGTATTGCTATAGATCAGGGTTGGCCAAACCAGTCCTCGAGAGCTACCAACAGTACACATTTTCCAGACCACCTAGCTGGTGCACAGGTGTAGTCATTACTAATTTAGATGTGCTGCATACATTCCTAACTGACAATTCTACAGATCTCCAGGAGGCCTGGAAAACATGAACTGTTGGTAGATCTCGAGGACCGGTTTGGCCAGCCCTGCTATAGATATTAGTGATGTCACTGTGACACTCCCAGATCCCCTCACCTCTCCAGTCATATACGTATTATTAATATAGATATAAGGTCACAGCGGCGCTCACAGATTCACTCACCTCCACAGTCATGACCCTTTATTATTACTATAGATATAAATGATGTCACTGTGACACTCCCAGATCCCCTCACCTCCCCAGTCATGTCCCTGTATTATTACTAGAAATATAAGGTCATAGTGATGATCCCAGATCCTCTCACCTCCCCAGTCATGTCCCTGTTTTATTACTATAGATAAAATAAGATTTTACTTACTGGTAAATCTATTTCTCGTAGTCTGTAGTGGATGCTGGGAACTTCGTAAGGACCATGGGGATAGACAGGCTCCGCCGGAGACATCAACACTTTAAGAAAGAATTTAGATTCTGGTGTGCACTGGCTCCTCCCTCTATGCCCCTCCTCCAGACCTCAGTTAGAGAAACTGTGCCCAGTAGAGCTGACAGTACAAGGAAATGATTTTGGTAATCCAGGGCAAGATTCATACCAGCCACACCAATCACACCGTATAACACGTGATAACAACCAGTTAACAGTATGACAAATAACAGAGCATCAGGTCAAACCCTGATGCAACCATAACTTAACCCTTATTGAAGCAATAACTATATACAAGTTTTGTAGAAGAAGTCCGCACTTGGGACGGGCGCCAAGCATCCACTACGGACTACGAGATAGATTTACCAGTAAGTAAAATCTTATTTTCTCTAACGTCCTAGTGGATGCTGGGGACTCCGTAAGGACCATGGGGATTATACCAAAGCTCCCAAACGGGTGTGAGAGTGCAGATGGCTCTGCAGCACCGATTGAGCAAACACAAGGTCCTCCTCAGCCAGGGTATCAAACTTGTAGAACTTTGCAAAAGTGTTTGAACCTGACCAAGTAGCCGCTCGGCAAAGCTGTAATGCCGAGGCCCCTCGGGCAGCCGCCGAAGAGCCCACCTTCCTAGTGGAATGGGCCTTAACTGATTTTGGCAGCGGCAATCCAGCCGCAGAATGAGCCTGCTGAATCGTGTTACAGATCCAGCGAGCAATAGTTTGCTTTGAAGCAGGAGCACCAAGCTTGTTGGAAGCATACAGGATAAACAAAGACTCTGTTTTCCTGATCCTAGCCGTTCTGGCTACATAAACCTTCAAAGCCCTGACCACATCAAGTAACTCGGAATCCTCCAAGTCAGTAGTAGCCACAGGCACCACAATGGGTTGGTTTATATGAAAGGATGAAACCAATTTCGGTAGAAATTGTGGACGGGTCCGCAATTCTGCTCTATCCGCATGGAAAACCAGATAGGGGCTTTAATGTGACAAATCCGCCAACTCTGACACATGCCTAGCCGAACCCAAGGCCAATAGCATGACCAGCTTCCACGTGAGATATTTCAACTCCACCGTTTTGAGTGGTTCAAACCAGTGGGATTTCAGGAAACTCAACACCACGTTAAGATCCCAAGGTGCCACTGAAGGCACAAAAGGGGGCTGAATATGCAGCACTCCCTTTACAAACGTCTGAACTTCAGGTAGAGAAGCCAACTCTTTTTGAAAGAAAATGGATAGGGCCGAAATCTGGACCTTAATGGAACCCAATTTTAGGCCCAAATTCACTCCGGACTGTAGGAAGTGAAGGAAACGGCCCAGCTGGAATTCCTCCGTAGGAGCATTCCTGGCCTCACACCAAGCAACATATTTTCGCCATATACGGTGATAATGTTGAGCTGTCACGTCCTTCCTAGCCTTTATCAGCGTAGGAATGACCTCATCCGGAATGCCTTTCTCTGCTAGGATCCGGCGTTCAACCGCCATGCCGTCAAACGCAGCCGCGGTAAGTCTTGGAACAGACAGGGCCCCTGTTGCAACAAGTCCTGTCTTAGAGGAAGAGGCTACGGTCCTCTGTGAGCATTTCTTGCAGATCTAGATACCAAGTCCTTCGTGGCCAATCTGGAACAATGAGTATTGTTCTCACTCCTCTTTTTCTTATTATCCTCAGCACCTTGGGTATGAGAGGAAGAGGAGGAAATACATAAAACCGACTGGAACACCCACGGTGTCACCAGGGCGTCTACAGCTATTGCCTGAGGGTCTCTTGACATTGCGCAATACCGCTGTAGCTTTTTGTTGAGGCGGGATGCCATCATGTCCACCTGTGGCAGTTCCCACCGACTTGTAATCTGTGTGAAGACTTCCTGATGAAGTCCCCACTCTCCCGGGTGGAGGTCGTGTCTGCTGAGAAAGTCTGCTTCCCAGTTGTCCACTCCCGGAATGGACACTGCTGACAGTGCGCTTACGTGATTCTCCGCCCAGCGAAGAATCTTGGTGGCTTCCGCCATCGCCACTCTGCTCCTTGTGCCGCCTTGACAGTTTACATGAGCTACTGCGGTGATGTTGTCTGACTGAATCAGAACCGGTTGGTCACGAAGCAGGGTCTCCGCTTAACGTAGGGCGTTGTATATGGCCCTTAATTTCAGGATGTTGATGTGAAGGCAAGTCTCTTGACTTGACCATAGACCTTGGAAATTTCTTCCCTGTGTGACTGCACCCCAAACTCGGAGGCTGGCGTTCGTGCTCACCAGGACCCAGTCCTGAATGCCGAATCTGCGGCCCTCGAGAAGGTGAGCACTCTGCAGCCACCACAGGAGAGATACCCTGGCCCTGGGGGATAGGGTGATCAACTGATGAATCTGTGACCCGGACCACTTGTCCAGTAGGTCCCATTGGAAAGTCCTCGCATGGAACCTGCTGAAGGGAGTCATGAGTTTCTGGGCCTTCTCTATCTGAAGGTAAACCCATTTCTGGTCTGTATCCAGAATCATACCCAAGAAGGGCAGACGAGTTATAGGAACCAACTGTGACCTCGGGAAATTGAGAATCCAGCCATGTTGCTGTGACACCTTCAGCGAAAGTGACACGCTGTTCAACAACTGCTCTTTTGATCTCGCCCTTATTAGGAGATCGTCCAAGTATGGGACAACTGTGACTCCCTGCTTGCGTAGGAGCACCATTATTTACACCAATTACCCTGAAATTGGTCATGACAATCCTGTACCGCAATTTTCAGGTACACCTGATGGGGTGGATAAATGGGAACATGAAGGTATGCAGCATTTATGTTTAGATACAACATCAAATCCCCCCCTTCCAGGCTGGCGATGATCGCTCTGGGCGATTCCACTTTAAATTTGAACCTTTTCCCGTATAGGTTCAGAGATTTTAATTTTAAAAATAGGTCTGACCGAACCGTACGGTTTCGGGACTACAGCCAAGGTTGAGTAGGAATGACTTCATCCGGAATGCCTTTCTCGCCTTCCTTGTTGCAGGAGGGGTACCTTGAGCACCACCTGTTGGAGGTACAATGTGAATTGTATTTAATATTATCTCCCTTCCTGGGGAGAAGCCAAAAACCGGCGAGGAGGCACCTTTCGAATCCCAGCTTGTAACCCTGAGAAACAATTTTTTTATTGCCCCGGGAACCACCTGTGAGTGAACTCAGATGTGGCTGAAGAGTCGAAGACGTGCTCCCACTGGGGCGGACTCCCTTACCGGAGCTTCAGCATCATGCGTTGGATGTAGTAGAGGCCGTGGAAGACTTCTGTTCCTGGGAACTAGCTGTGCCCTGTACCCTTACCTCTGGTAAGAAAGGACGCTCCTCGTACTTTCTTGTTATTCTGCGACTGAAAGAACTGCATTTGATAATGTCGTGCTTTCTTAGGCTGTGAGGGAATATAAGGCAAAAGATCAGAATTACCAGCTATAGCTGTGGAGACAAGGTCCGAGAGCCCTTCTCCACACAATTCCTCAGCCTTGTAAGGTAAACCTTCCATATGCCTCTTTTAGTCGACATCACCTGTCCATTGCATGTTCCACAGGACACTTCTACCAGAAATCGACATAGCGTTGACGCTAGAACCCAGTAGACTAATGTCTCTTTGGGCATGTTTTATATATATATATATATATATATATATATATATATATAAAAGTAATATATAATACTATATTACTTTAACATCCATCCATCTACATTGTATACCTGTGGTGGGTTTTTTTTTCTTCATACTAGTTTAGCAGTCTGCTGACAGTGTCCACCAGGTCCGTTATACAGTATATATATATATATATATATATATATATATATATATATATAAGCACTGCAGTACGGTAGGCCACGGCTGTACCTACCTCTGTGTCGTCAGTGCACTCGTCGTCCATAAGTAATATAATACTATACTATCCATCCATCTACATTGTATACCTGTGGTGTTTTTTTTTCTTCATACTAGTTTAGCAGTCTGCTGACAGTGTCCACCAGGTCCGTTATATATACAGTATATTATATATATATAAGCAGTACGGTAGGCCACGGCTGTACCTACCTCTGTGTCGTCAGTGCACTCGTCGTCCATAAGTAATATATAATACTATACTATCCATCCATCTACATTGTATACCTGTGGTGGCTTTTAGTTGTGCGCATTAAAATATGGAGAACAAAAATGTGGAGGTTAAAAAAATAGGGAAAGATCAAGATCTACTTCCACCTCGTGCTGAAGCTGCTGCCACTAGTCATGGCCGAGACTATGAAATGCCATCAACGTCGTCTGCCAAGGCTGATGCCCAATGTCATAGTACAGAGCATGTAAAATACAAAACACAAAAGATCAGTGAAAAAATGACCCAAAAATCAAAATTAAAAAGCGTCTGAGGAGAAGCGTAAACTTGCCAATATGCCATTTACGACACGGAGAGGCAAGGAACGGCTGAGGCCCTAGCCTATGTTCATGGCTATTGGTTCAGCTTCACATGAGGATGGAAGCACTCATCCTCTCGCTAGAAAAAAAGAAAAGACTTAAGCTGGCAAAAGCACAGCAAAGAACTGTGCGTTCTTCGAAATCCCAAATCCCAAAGGAGAGTCCAATTGTTTCGGTTGCGATGCCTGACCTTCCCAACACTGGACGGGAAGAGCTTGCGCCTTCCACCATTTGCACGCCCCCTGCAAGTGTTGAAAGGAGCACCCGCAGTCCAGTTCCCGATAGTGAAATTGAAGATGTCAGTGTTGAAGTACACCAGGATGAGGATATGGGTGTTGCTGGCTCTGGGGAGGAAATTGACAAGGAGGATTCTGATGGTGAGGTGGTTTGTTTAAGTCAGGCACCCGGGGAGACACCTGTTGTCTGTGGGAGGAATATGGCCATTGACATGCCTGGTGAAAATATAAAAAAAAATCAGCTCTTCAGTGTGGAAGTATTTCAACAGAAATGCGGACAACTGATGTCAAGCCGTGTGTTGCCTTTGTCAAGCTGTAATAAGTAGGGGTAAGGACGTTAACCACCTCGGAACATCCTCCCTTATACGTCACCTGCAGGGCATTCATAATAAGTCAGTGACAAGTTCAAAAACTTTGGGCAACAGCGGAAGCAGTCCACTGACCAGTAAATACCTTCCTCTTGTAACCAAGCTCGCGCAAACCACACCACCAACTCCCTCAGTGTCAATTTCCTCCTTACCTAGGAAAGCCAATAGTCCTGCAGGCCATGTCACTGGCAAGTCTGACGAGTCCTCCTGCCTGGGGTTCCTGCCTGGGGTTCCCCCGATGCATCCTTGAGTGTAACGCCTACTGCTGCTGGCGCTGCTGTTGTTGCTGCTGGGAGTCATCCCAGAGGGGAAGTCGGAAGACCACTTGTACTACTTCCAGTAAGCAATTGATTGTCCAACAGTCCTTTGCGAGAAAGATGAAATATCACAGCAGTCATCCTGTTGCAAAGCGGATAACTGAGGCCTTGACAACTATGTTGGTGTTAGACGTGCATCCGGTATCCGCCGTTAGTTCACAGGGAACTAGACAATTGCTTGAGGTAGTGTGCCCCCGTTACCAAATACCATCTAGGTTCCACTTCTCTAGGCAGGCGATACCGAGAATGTACACAGACGTCAGAAAAAGACTCACCAGTGTCCTAAAAAATGCAGTTGTACCCAATGTCCACTTAACCACGGACATGTGGACAACTGGAGCAGGGCAGACTCAGGACTACATGACTGTGACAGCCCACTGGGTAGATGTATTGCCTCCCGCTGCAAGAACAGCAGCGGCGGCACCAGTAGCAGGATCTCGCAAACACCAACTCGTTCCTAGGCAGGCTACGCTTTGTATCACCGCTTTCTAGAATACGCACACAGCGTATATGCTTCAGAGGATGGAGGAGCAGCAAAAGGCCATTCAAGCCTATACATCTGGCCACGATATAGGCAAAGGAGGTGGAATGCACCTGTCTCAAGCACAGTGGAGAATGATTTCAACGTTGTGCAAGGTTCTGCAACCCTTTGAACTTGCCACACGTAAAGTCAGTTCAGACACTGCCAGCCTGAGTCAGGTCATTGCCCTCATCAGGCTTTTGCAGAAGAAGCTGGAGGCATTGAAGGAGGAGCTAAAACAGAGCGATTCCGCTAGGCATGTGGGACTTGTGGATGGAGCCCTTCATTCGCTTAACCAGGATTCACGTGTGGTCAATCTGTTGAAATCAGAGCACTACATTTTGGCCACAGTGCTCGATCCTAGATTTAAAACCTACGTTGGATCTCTCTTTCCGGCAGACACAAGTCTGCAGAGGTTCAAAGAACTGCTGGTGAGAAAATTGTCAAGTCAAGCGGAACGCGACCCGTCAACATCTCTTCCTTCACATTCTCACGCAACTGGGGCTGCGAGGAAAAGGCTACGAATTCCGAGCCCACCTGCTGGCGGTGATGCAGGGCAGTCTGGAGTGACTGCTGATGCTGACATCTGGTCCGGACTGAAGGACCTGCCAACGATTACTGACATGTCGTCTACTGTCACTGCATATGATTCTCTCACCATTGAAAGAATGGTGGAGGATTATATTAGTGACCGCATCCAAGTAGGCACGTCAGACAGTCCGTACGTATACTGGCAGGAAAAAGAGGCAATTTGGAGGCCCTTGCAGAAACTGGCTTTCTTCTACCTAAGTTGCCCTCCCTCCAGTGTGCACTCCGAAAGAGTGTTTAGTGCCGCCGCTCACCTTGTCAGCAATCGGCGTACGAGGTTACTTCCAGAAAATGTGGAGAAGATGATGTTCATTAAAATGAATTATAATCAATTCCTCCATGGAGACATTCACCAGCAGCAATTGCCTCCAGAAAGTACACAGGGATCTGAGATGGTGGATTCCAGTGGGGACGAATTAATAATCTGTGAGGAGGGGAATGTACACAGTGAAAGGGGTGATGAATCGGAGGATGATGATGAGGTGGACATCTTGCCTCCGTAGAGCCAGTTTGTGCAAGGAGAGATTGATTGCTTCTTTTTTGGTGGGGGCCCAAACCAACCAGTCATTTCAGTCACAGTCGTGTGGCAGACCCTGTCGCTGAAATGATGGGTTCGTTAAAGTGTGCATGTCCTGTTTTTACAACATAAGGGTGGGTGGGAGGGCCCAAGGACAATTCCATCTTGCACCTCTTTTTTCTTTCATTTTTCTTTGCGTCATGTGCTGTTTTTGGAGTATTTTTTGGAAGGGCCGTCCTGCGTGAGATGGGCCAGGTGTTTGTGTCGGCCACTAGGGTCGCTTAGCTTACTCACACAGCTACCTCATTGCGCCTCTTTTTTTCTTTGCGTCATGTGCTGTTTGGGGAGTATTTTTTGGAAGGGCCATCCTGCGTGACACTGCAGTGCCACTCCTAGATGGGCCAGGTGTTTGTGTCGGTCACTAGGGTCGCTTAGCTTACTCACACAGCTACCTCATTGCGCCTCTTTTTTTCTTTGCGTCATGTGCTGTTTGGGGAGTATTTTTTGGAAGGGCCATCCTGCGTGACACTGCAGTGCCACTCCTAGATGGGCCAGGTGTTTGTGTCGGCCACTAGGGTCACTTAGCTTAGTCGTCACACAGCTACCTCATTGCGCCTCTTTTTTTCTTTGCATCATGTGCTGTTTGGGGAGTATTTTTTTGAAGGGCCATCCTGCCTGACACTGCAGTGCCACTCCTAGATGGGCCAGGTGTTTGTGTCGGCCACTAGGGACGCTTAGCTTAGTCGTCACATAGCTACCTCATTGCGCCTCTTTTTTTCTTTGCGTCATGTGCTGTTTGGGGAGTATTTTTTTGAAGGGCCATCCTGCGTGACAATGCAGTGCCACTCCTAGATGGGCCAGGTGTTTGTGTCGGCCACTTGTGTCGCTTAGCTTAGCCATCCAGCGACCTCTGTGCAAATTTTAGGACCAAAAGTAATATTGTGAGGTGTGAGGTGTTCAGAATAGACTGGAAATGAGTGTAAATTATGGTTATTGAGGTTAATAATACTATGGGATCAAAATGACCCCCAAATTCTATGATTTAAGCTGTTTTTTAGGGTTTTTTGAAAAAAACACCCGAATCCAAAACACAACCGAATCCGACAAAAAAAAAAATCGGTGAGGTTTTGCCAAAACGCGTTCGAACCCAAAACCCGAAAAATTTCCGGTGCACATCACTAATATATATATATATATATATATATATATATATACATACATACATACATACTAGGGTCAATACCATGGTATCCTTATCTAGGGTTCACATCTCCGATGATAAGGTATCTGTCCACGCTGTTACAGCGCTATAAACCCATGCCGACACAATCGCCGGTCTGAGTAGTGTACCAGAATGTGTGTAAATGGACTTCATAGTACTTTTACTGCAACCAATATGCAGGATCCCTGAGGATAGCTGTTAAGTCAGCGCTACCTTTTGGGTAAACGTGACAAAGCCTTGTCCACCCTAGGGGAAGATTCCCATCGTATCCTGGCCTTAGTGGGGAAAGGATACTCCCTGAGAATTCTTTTTGGGAAGCTGCAGCTTCTTGTCTGGAGATTCCCGCTCTTTTTCTCCATGAGAGGAGGGAAATTGACCTCAGCTTTCTTCCCCTTAAACATGTGTACCCTCGTGTCAGGGACAGATGAGTCATCAGTGATATGCAAATCATCTTTTATTACAATAATCATATATTGAATACTTTTCTGCCAGTCTTGGCTGTACTTTGCATTATCGTAGTTGACACTGGAGTCAGGCTCCGTGTCGATATCAGTGTCTATTATCTTGGATAGTGAGCATTGAGAGATTCTGAAGTCTCTGCGACATAGGGACAGACATGGGTAGATTCCCTGTCTGTTCTCTAATCTTTTGTGCAATAAATTCACCTTAGCACTTACACATATCCAATCAGGTGTCGGCGTTGTCAACGGAGACACCCTCTCACACACATATTTGCTCCATCTCCTCCTTAGGAGAGCCTTTTACCTCAGACATGTCGGCACACATGTACAGACACACCACACACTCAGGGAATGCTCATCTGAAGACAGCTCCCCCACAAGGACCTTTGGAGAGACAGAGAGAGAGTATGCCAGCACACACCCCAGCGCTATATGACCCAGGAAAAAACACAGCAATTTAATGTTTACCCAGTAGCGCTGTTATTGTCTGCGCCAAATTATGTGCCCTCCCTCTTCTTTAAAACCCTCTCTTCTACCGTGGTATAAGCAGGGGAGAGTCCGGGGAGCTTCCTCTCAGCGGTGCTGTGGAGAAAAACATGGCGCTGGCGAGTGCTGAGGGAGAAGCCCCGCCCCCTCGACGGCGGGCTTCTGTCCCACTTAAAGTGTAAAATTGGCGGGGGCTCATGCTTATATACAGTGTCCAGCTGTATATATGCTCCTTTTGCCAAATAAGAGGTTTATATTGCTGCCTAGGGCCCCCCCCCCCCCTGCACCCTTACAGTGACCGGAATATGTGAGGTGTTTGGGAGCAATGGCGCACAGCTGCAGTGCTGTGCTTTACCTCAGTGAAGAACGGAGTCTTCTGCCGCCTGTGAAGTCTTCTTGCTTCTAATACTCACCCGGCTTCTGTCTTCCGGCTCTGCGAGGGGGACGGTGGTGCGGCTCTGGGATCGGACGGTGAGGGTGAGATCCTGCGTACGATCCCTCTGGAGCTAATGGTGTCCAGTAGCCTAAGAAGCAGGACCTAGCTTCAGCGAGAAGGGATGCTTCACTCCCCTCTGTCCCACGATGCAGGGAGTCTGTTGCCAGCAGATCTCCCTGAAAATAAAAAACCTAACAAAATACTTTCTTATAGCAAACTCAGGAGAGCTCACTGAAAAGCACCCAGCTCGTCTGGGCACAGTATCAAACTGAGGTGTGGAGGAGGGGCATAGAGGGAGGAGCCAGTGCACACTAGAACCTAAATTCTTTCTTAAAATGCCCATGTCTCCTGCAGAGCCCATCTATCCCCATGGTCCTTACGGAGGCCCCAGCATCCACTAGGACGTTAGAGAAAAGTGATGTCACAGTGATGCTCCCAGAACTCACCTCCCCAGTCATGTCCCCGAGTTATTACTATAGATATAAGGTCACAGTGATGTTCCCATATCCTCTCACCTCCCCAGTCATGTCCCTGTACTATTACTATAGATATAAGTGACGTCACTGTGACACTCCCTGATCCTCTCACCTCCCCAGTCACGTCCCTGTATTATTACTATAGATTAGGTCACTGTGACGCTCCCAGATCCTCTCACCTCCCCAGTCATGCCCCTGAATTATTACTATAGATGAGGTCACTGTGACGCTCCCAGATCCACTCACCTGCCCAGTCAGCAGGTAGATGATCTCCAGGGTGATTTTTATTATCCTCTCAGTCCTGTGACTCATGTCTTTGTCCATCCTCGGTGAATCAGAGAGAATACAGAATGTGTGATATGTAATAAAGAGTCCGTTCCTCACAGCAGGCGTTCCTTGGAATAAATATAATACATAAAACATATTGCACATGTAACATAGTAAATGTGGAATAGAGTGGTCATTAAGTCTCATATTTCCCCACAGCCATAGAGTCCTGGTCAGTGTCTCCGAGGTTCCTGTGACCCAGCTCCATAAGGCTGTACTGCATAGTGAACATATATATTGGTAGATGCTCAATTAGCTTAGTGATATCATTCAGGTGCTCGAAAGGGAGGGGTATTTCTGAGCAAGAGAGAAAGGCAATTGGTTTCCCCCAGCACCCTGAATGATAACAGTAACCAGATATAAATTCCACATAATAATAGAATTCAGAGATCTTCGTTACACATATTTGCGCAAATGTGTGAATAAGCCCCAAACCGCGTCTCTGTATATTTGGGGTCCCTGGCGCTATATCTAGGTGCAGGGTGTGGCACCCCAAAACACCAGCATAAACCAGAAAGCCCAGCGTAGCATACCAGTGAAAAAACTATAGTGTTAATAAATTAGTATTTAGGAAGCCGAAGCTATAGAGGGGGTGATACAAACATGAAATGTAATTAAAATAGAGATTATGTGGGATTTATATCTGGTTACTGTTATCATACATCTCTTCTGATACTGGCATTATATAATACAACCCTGGTGTCTCTACAGCAGATGGCCGTCGTTATACGTGTGGCGCCTCCTAGCGGACATTTCACATTTTGCACCATTATAGTGACGTGACTGCTGGGGGGGACGACAATGAGGGGGCTCAGCCTGCAGCTGTCACACTGCCAGTGGTGTAGTAATGCTCTGCAGCTGTCACACTGCCAGTGGTGTAGTAATGCTCTGCAGCTGTCACACTGCCAGTGGTGTAGTAATGCTCTGCAGCTGTCACACTGCCAGTGGTGTAGTAATGCTCTGCAGCTGTCATCATAATAATAATAATAATAATAATAATAACAACAACAGGACACCACAGGCTGCTCCCCCTGTATAATAATAATATCAGGGCACTACAGGCTGCTCCCCCTGTATAATAATAATAACAGGACACCACAGGCTGCTCCCCCTGTATAATAATTACCTGATCTCCACGGACACTGCAGCAGTCCTGTATGTGGAAGTAAGGTGGAAACAGTGATTGGCACAAGCTGATTCCTAGTGACTGGTTCCTCCCCGCCCACAGCCCCGCCCTCTGTAATGAATATTACCATTAATGTCCTCAGTGCAGGAGGCCGGCGGCCATTTTCTTGTAGACCAGTCCGGCTGCAGCAATAGGTTCCCTGGCCGTGTAGTGACGTCAGGATTATTAGTCTATCATTAGTTCCCACAAGGCAGCAGGAGCAGAGAGCAGCCATTGCTGTGTCTGGCAGCAGGTAATGATATTATTATTATTATTATGCTATAGGCTGAGCAGCTCTGGTGTCAGGTTCTGTACTACAGGGGGAGCAGCCTCTGGTGCCTTGTTATAGTGCAGCTGGAGCAGCCTCTGGTGCTGCATTATCCCTGTACAGGTGGCTGACACTCTAGTGTCCTATTACTGTAATACAGGTGGCGCAGACCCCGCCGCTGCCGTAATACAGGTGGTGCAGACCCTGCCGTTACCGTAATACAGGTGGTGCAGACCCCGCCGTTACCGTAATACAGGTGGCACAGACCTCGCCGTTACCGTAATACAGGTGGCGCAGACCCCGCCATTACCGTAATACAGGTGGCGCAGACCTCGCCGTTACCATAATACAGGTGGAGCAGACCCCGCCATTACCGTAATACAGGTGGCATAGATCCCGCCGTTACCATAATACAGGTGGCGCAGACCCCGCCATTACTGTAATACAGCAGGGGCACAAGACACTGTGGTTACCAAAATACAAGTGGCGCAGACCGCGCTGTTACTGTAATACAGGTGGCGCAGACTCCGCCATTACCGTAATACAGGAGGCGCAGACCCCACCGTTACCATAATACAGGTGGCACAGACCCCACCGTTATGGTAATACATTTGGAGCAGACCCCGTGGTTACCAAAATACAAGTGGCGCAGACCCCACCGTTACCGTAATACAGGTGGCACAAGACCAAACTGTTACCGTAATTCTATACACGGGACATTGCAGGTGTTGTGACCTGTGGCATTGTGCTGTACAGGGGGAGCGGCCTGTGTTGTCAATGTATACAGGAGGAGCAGCCTGTGTTGTCATAATATACAGGGGTAGCATCCTGTGCTGTCATAGTATACAGGGGGAGTGGCCTGTGTTGTCATAGTATACAGGGGTAGCTTCCTGTACTGTCATAGTATACAGGAGGAGCGGCCTGTGTTGCAATAATATACAGGGGTAGCATCCTGTGTTGTCATAATAGACAGGAGGAGCAGCCTGTGGCATCCTACTCTACAGGGGAAGCAGCCTGTGGTGTCCTGTTGTTGTTGTTTTTGTTGTTATTATTATTATTATAATACAGAAGTATCAGCCTGTGGCGTCTTGTTATTATTATTATACAGGAGGAGCAGCCTGTGGTGTACAGTTATTATTATTATTATTATAATAATACAGGGGGAGCAGCCAGTGGTGTCTTATTATTATTATTATTATTATTATTATTATACAGGGGGAGCAGCCTGTGGTGTCCTGTTATTATTATTGTACAGTAAGAGCAGCCTGTGGTATCCTGTTTTTATACAGGATGAGCAGCCTGTGGTGTCCTGTTATTATTATACAGGGGAAGCATTATTATTATTATTACTATTATACAAAAGGGAGCGGCCTGTGGTGTCCTGTTGTTGTTATTATTATTATTATAGATTGGGAACAGCCTGTTGTGTCCTATTATTATTATTATATTTTGCAGAGGGAGCAGCCTATGGTGTCATTTTATGTTTAATATACAGGGAGAGCATAATGGGGTGTCCTGTTGATATTAGTACAATACAGGGGGAACAGGTTTTTGTGTATGGTTATTATTAGAATGGGGGAGCAGCTTGTGGTGTCCTGGTATTATTTATTATTATTATTATACATTGGAAGTGGTGGTGATGTCACAGTGACCACTTATATCTATAGTAATAATACAGGGACATGAGTGGGAGGTGAGAGGATCTGGGGGCGTCACAGTGACATCACATATCTATAGTAATAATACAGGGACATGACTGGGGAGGTAAGGGCGATCTGGGGGTGTCACAGTGACGTCACTTATATTTGTAGTAATAATACAGGGACATGACTGGGGAGGTGAGGTGATCTGGGAGCGTCACAGTGACATCACATATCTATAGTAATACAGGGACATGACTGGGGAGGTGAGAGGGATCTGGGGGTGTCACTGTGATATCACTTATATCAATAGTAATAATACAGGGACATGAGTGGGATGTGAGAGGATCTGGGAGCGTCACAGTGACGTCACTTATATTTGTAGTAATAATACAGGGACATGACTGGGGAGGTGAGGAGGATCTGGGAGTGTCACAGTGACGTCACTTATATTTGTAGTAATAATACAGGGACATGACTGGGGAGGTGAGGGGGATCTGGGAGAATCACAGTAACATCACTTATATCTATAGTAATAATACAGGGGCGTGAGTGGGAGGTGAGAGGATTTGGGAGCGTCACAGTGACATCACTTATTTATTTTTCATCCACTAGGGGGCACTGTAGTACTCTTGGGATATGAAAGGTGCGATAGCAGGGATAGGCACATTTAAATATTTAAATGTGTAACCCTTTTTCCCCCCTCCATACTCCCAAGATGCCTCAGTGATCTTTGTGCCTTCACCAGGGAAGGTCGCATCCTGGAGTCATTCCAGGGTTTACTTTTAATTTTTCTAAATATTTTTTCTTGTATCAATCACACTCCCTTCCCAGCTTATTAGAAAGCGTGGGTCCGTGAGTGTGTGCTGCTGTTGTGCAGCGAAGGCTTGTTGGTGCTTAGACAGAGAAGCCCCCCATAGACCTTCATCAGTGTTGTCTGTCTATCTGCATGACAAAATCAGAAACAGCAGCTTGTCTGTGATAACTGTGAGAACAGCTTATGCTGCTGCCGCTCCATTGGACCTGTTTGTTGCTGTGATAGTGGGGTAGTCAGCTCCTGCTGCCGCCCCTCCATGTGCGGGGAAAGTGTTTTGTATGAGCTGCTTACTAAGGTATAGCTTTACTGGATCAAACTCCCCCGCTTCCCGGCTCCCACCAGCGGTCAGACACATACTGCCACTGGGCGCCTGTGTCGCTCCACACCTGCCCACTCCCCGGCTCCTGGCAGTGCAGCTCCAAACAGCGCTGCCGCTGGCCTCTACAATCTGCCCCTCTAGACAACTGGGAAGCGGCTCCCAGCAGAGGTCACATAATGCTGCCGCTGGACACCTGTCAGGCTACACCTCGCAGCTCCAGAGAAGCGGCTCCCGACAGCGCGGCTCACAGCAGCGGACAGATCACACTGCCGCCGCTGGACGCCCGTCACATCACACATCTACCCGCTCTCCAGCTTCCACCAGCGCACAGACCACAGTGGATAGCTGCTGGGGGAGGTCATGGCGGTCCCTAGTTCAGCGGTTCCCCCTAAATATAAGGGATGGTGGCCAGGGCTATAAGGGACATAACAGGCTATTAAGCCTAGGTTATTAGTGCTTTTGGGGGTACATAGGTTTTACATCTAGGGTATAGTCAGATGTCTATAGGTTTATTAAAACATGCTGGGACGCTTTTTTCACACAAAGGTTACACACCTACTTCCTGCTTCTTCTTACAGCAATATGTCAGTCCTACAACACACGGCCACTAGAGGGGGCAGGGGTGCTTAGTAGGTGGCACAGTGACCATCATAGATTTCCTCTATGACACAGTGCGGTGCACGCGGTATTATAGACACTACAGTTATTTTCACTGAGTTGTGCGGACGTTGTCTCACTGTATTATTGTCTGTCTGTCTGCATGACAATATGAGAAACAGCAGCTTGTCTGTGATAACTGTGAGAATGCCTGATTTGCAGTCAGAGTTGTCCGCTGCACGAAAAGACCGTGAGGCGGCTAAGTCTGATTCACGGTTAATACCATGTGAGCAGCCAATGTGGGCTCAGGATGTTTCTAGAACTTTGCTGGGTTACAAAGTCCATGTATAATTCAATTTCTAAGAATGGTCATCGTTTGTCTCATAATCACATTCTGATGATTCAGTGCCACATCTGATATCTCAGCATTGGGTCAGGGGTCAGATAGTGAGGTCACTAATAGCCCGAGCTATGATGATCTCATTAGAGCGGTACGCCAGCTGCTAGGTTGCACTGAAACATATGAGGTTTTATTGCTAGCAGACTATGGGCGACTCTGTGTTTTTCTTACTCATATCTCTTAATAAGCATTTAATAGAAGCATGGCTAAATCCAGTTAAACGTTTTTCTGGGACAACACGATTTCTGTCTAAGTATCTTTTCCCACAGGCTATGACAACTAAATCGCCATCGGTGGAGTCTTCAGTTTCTAAACTTTCACTAAAATTGACTATTCCAGTCCCAGGTGCAGCTACGCTTAAAGACCCCTCGGAGAGTAAGCTGGAGGCCATGCTAAAGTCCATGTATACAGCAGCAGGGGTGATGCTTACACCTGTTTGAGTTGGAGTTTGGGTTAACAAGGCTGTAGTTGCATGGGTGAAACAGCTCAGGTTAGGCCTACAACAGGGTTTTTCCTCAGACCAGCTTATATTTCTTACCGATCACATTTGTGAATTGGTTGAGTATTTAGGTACGGCTTCGTTGGACAAGTTTGTTCTCGGCTTGCAGCCCAACAGCTGCTGTGGTTGCGTTCTTGACAGGCCGAGGCAGAATCAAAACGAGGAATAGAGGCGTTGCCTTCTACTGATGTTATCTGGTCCTGAATTGGACAAATTAAATTCCCAGTAAATGAGGGGGGGATCTGTTTACCTGCCAACCATGCAGAGGGACGGGGTTTTCAACAAACCACTAACCATCGTCAGGACTTAATCCAGTGGCATGACGGGCTTCCAGCCCATCTCTGCTCTTCAGTTGTGGGAGCACACCTTCAGAAGTTTCCCTTTGCGTGGTTTCAGACATCACAGATGGGTGGATCCGCAGTTTTGTTTTAAGAGGTTTCAATGAGTTTGATTGTCTATCACCGATGCAGTTTTTCAAGACAGGTCTGCCTGTGTCAGCAGACAAGTGAGCAGGTCTGTAGACGGCTATTCAGTCTCTCGTACATTCAGCAGTTTTGGTTCAGGTTCCAGTACACCAACAAGGTCAAGGGTTTTATTCCAATCTTTTTGTAGTACCAAAGCCAGATGGCTCAGTCAAACCGATATGGAACCTAAAGGGGTTCAATCGGTACGTCATTTACTACACATTCAAGATGGAATCCCTACGGTCAGTGATTGCAGGTTTAGAACCACAGCAATTCATGATTTTGCGGGATCTCAAGGATGCGTACTTACACATTCCAATTTGGCCACCGCATCCGCATCTGGCGTACTTAAGTTTGCAGTACGACAAGCGCCTCGGGTATTCACAAAGGTGATGTCTGTGATGATAGTTCATATCAGATCCCTGGGAGTGATAATCGTTCCATACTTAGATGACCTTCTCATCAAGGCTTCGTCTCAACAAATTCTTTAACATGCCTTACTGTTGTACAGTGTACTAGCTCGGTATGGTTGGATTGTCAAAGAATTCCGTTTTAGGAATGATTCTGATTACGGTGGATCAACGCATTTACCTGCCACAACAGAAAGTACATGCTATTCGTCATCTAGTACTGCTAGTGCTCAAACCACGGACAGTCTCGGTGCATTTGTGCATTCGACTGTTAAGACAGATGGGGGCATCTTTCAAAACACTTCAGTTCGGAAGATTTCACTCAGGTCCCTTTCAACTGGATCTTCTCGCATAGTGATCCAGCTCTCATCTACAAATTCATCAGATGGTGTGCTTGTCTCCAGGACAATATCATGTGGTGATGTTCGGCCCAATTGAGGATTCAAGCAACCTCTCGCATGGCCATGTGACTTTGAGTCCATCCCCTTTTTGTTGATGTATGCAACTTCTGTTGCGTTGTCCGACTGAACCTGAACAGTCTGAAACAGGAGCAAGTGAACTGCCTGACGCAGAGTGTTGTAAATTGCCCTGAGTTCCAGGACACTGATTGACAGTAATCCTGTGATAATGAGCTGCTGAAACTGGCTTCCTAACACGTAACATGGTTGGTATAACCAACTGTGGAATGCCCTCTCATCTTGAAAGTGGTCTCAACAGCCACCCCGTAAACCGCAGTCGCGCTAAATCGGGGTAAAAGAACGACCCCTGCTGTAGTATAACTTGGAAAACAGTATTTCTCTTAGCCTTAGCTTCGGCAGGGCGTGTTGCACAATTGGGTGCCTTGTCATACAAGCCACTGTATCTGGTATTTCATACTGACAGAGCGGAACTTTGGACAAATCACGCTTTTCTAAAACGGGTAGTATCTTCTTTCATATCAACCAATCGTAATTCCTGTTTTCCCGAAGATTCAGGTACTCCAGCTACTTTGGATGTGGTACGCGCACTCCGTGTTTATGTAGCCCGAACATCAACTGTACATATAACGATACTTTGTTTGTTCTCTATGATGCAGTCAATATAGGTTGGCCAGCTTCCAAACAGACCTTGGCCAGATAGATTAACCTGACCATTCGTCAGGTACACTTTCAAGCTAGTCGATGGGAACGTCATGGGCAGCAGGCCTTAGAGCTTCTACGACGCAACCTTGCCGTGCAGTTACATGGCCATCAGTGCACACGTTTGTGCGCTTTTACAAGTTTGATAATTCTGCGGCATCAGCTTCTAGCTTTGGCCGTCTAGTGTTACTGGTGCCAAACAGCTCTTCCACCCAAGGGGGAAACTTTGGTAGGTCCCAAGAGTACTCCAGTGACCCCTAGTGGATTAGAAAGAAAACGGGATTTTGATACTTACCAGATAAATCCTTTTCGTTGCACCCACAGGGGGCACTGGACGCCCACCCAGAGCAGTTTCTCCTGGCTGGTGGTAAGTTCAATAGTTCTTATGGTAACACATTTTCACCGACCTGTTCAAATGTGAAGGTGATTGTTATCTATTGTCGTGTCAAGTTTCTAATTGTCCGTTATGTATCACTACTCTTGTGGCTCCACATACAAAATCTCAGTGCAGGAAAAAGGTTCGGAGTCTGGAATTGGATAATTCTGATGATGGAAGCAAGTCTCAAAGGTTGGGGAGCAGTGGTCCAACATTGTCAGTTTCAGGGTCTATGTTCAGACCGAGAAAGATTACTGTCAATCAATGTCCTGGAACTCAGGGCAATTTACAACGCTCTGCGTCAGGCAGTTCACTTGCTCCTGTTTCAGACTGTTCAGGTTCAGTCAGACAACGCGACAGAAGTCGCATACATCAACAAAAAGGGGTTGGTCTCAAAGTCACAAGGCCATGCGAGCGGTTGCTCGAATCCTCAATTGGGCCGAACATCACCACGTGATATTGTTGGCGGTCTTCATTCCAGGAGTGCACAACTGGGAAGCAGATTATCTCAGTCGGCAGGATTTTCCTCCAGGAGAATGGGCCTTACATCCTGAAGTGTTCCAGATGTTAGTCCAACGGTGGAGTTACCCAAAGGTGGATCTAATGGCTTCTCGCCACAATCATCAGACAGATATGTGTCCAAAACAAGAGATCCAAAGACAGTGGCAGTGATTGCTCTCACCTTGGCGTGGCCGTATAGCCTTGTGTATCTATTTCCATTTCTCCTGCTTCCTCGGTTGCTAAAGTGGATCAAACGATAGTCCACGACCGTCATACTAGTGGCGACTCGTTGGCCTCGGAGAGTGTGGTTCTCGGATCTCCATGGTCTACTCGCAGATGATCCCTGGCTGATCCCACTACGTCCAGGCCTACTACAGCAGGGGTCGTTCCTTTACCCCGATTTAGCGTGGCTGCGTTTTACAGGGTGGCTGTTGAGACTACTTTCAAGATGAGAGGGCATTCCACAGTTGGTTATACCAACAAGTTTCAGCAGCTCATTATCACAGGATTTGGCGAGCTTATATAGGTTGGTGTGAAGCTAGGCTGTTTCCGACATCTTCTTTCAAGTTATTCCATCTTTTGCTATTTTTACAGACGGGGTTAGATGGAGGACTACGTTTCGCAACACTAATGGTGCAGGTCTCTGTCTTGTCAGTTTTCTTTCAAAGGCGTTTCGCTCTTTTGCCAACAGTTCACAATTTCCTGCAAGGTGTCCTTAGAGTTCAACTTCCATTCATTCCACCTACAGCTCCATGGGTCTTGAATGTAGTTTTGCATGTTTTTGCAGTCAAGTTTTGAACCCTTGCAACTCGTGAATGGTAAGTTTATAACATGGAAAACCATGTTTCTCCTAGCCTTAGCTTCAGCAAGGTGTGTTGCACAATTGGGTGCCTTGTCATGCAAGCCACCGTATCTGTTATTTCTTACTGGCAGGGCGGAACTTTGGACAAATCCTGCTTTTCTACCACAGGTAGTATCTTCTTTCACATCAGACAGCTCTTCCGCCCAAGGGAGAAACTTTGTTACGTCCCAAGAGTACTCCAGTGACCCCTAGTGGCTAAGAAAGAAAACAGGATTTTGATACCAGATAAATCCTTTTCTTTGCATCCACAGGGGGCACTGGACACCCACCCAGAGCAGTTTCACCTGGCTGGTGGTAAGTTCAATAGTTCTTATGGTAACACATTTTCACCGACTTGTTCAAATGTTAAGGTGATTGTTATCTATTGTTGTGTCACCTTTCTAATTGTCTGTTATGTTATGTGTCAACTTTATAGTTGTCCGTTATGTTATAATGTTATATGTAATTTTCCATTGTTCAACCTCTCTGTCGCTCCTATTTGGCTCAGCAAAAAAGCACTAAGGCATTCAGGATTGGGTGCTGGTGACCACGGATGCCAGCCTGAGAGGCTGGGGAGCAGTCACACAGGGAAGAAATTTCCAGGGCTTGTGGTCAAGCATGGAAACGTCTCTTCACATAAACATCCTGGAATTAAGGGCCATTTACAATGCCCTAAGCCAAGCAAGACCTCTGCTTCAAGGTCAGCCGGTGCTGATCCAGTCGGACAACATCACGGCAGTCGCCCACGTAAACAGACAGGGCGGCACAAGAAGCAGGAGGGCAATGGCAGAAGCTGCAAGGATTCTTCGCTGGGCGGAAAATCATGTGATAGCACTGTCAGCAGTGTTCATTCCGGGAGTGGACAACTGGGAAGCAGACTTCCTCAGCAGACACGACCTCCACCCGGGGGAGTGGGGACTTCACCCAGAAGTCTACCAAGTGATTGTAAACCGTTGGGAAAAACCAAAGGTGGACATGATGGCGTCCCGTCTCAACAAAAAACTGGACAGATATTGCGCCAGGTCAAGGGACCCTCAGGCGATAGCTGTGGACACTCAAGAAGGAGAGGAGTAAGAACTATACTCGTGGCTCCGGATTGGCCAAGAAGGACTTGGTACCCGGAACTTCAAGAGATGCTCACAGAGGACCCGTGGCCTCTACCTCTAAGAAGGGACCTGCTCCATCAAGGACCCTGTCTGTTCCAAGACTTACCGCGGCTGCGTTTGACGGCATGGCGGTTGAACGCCGGATCCTGAAGGAAAAAGGCATTCCAGAGGAAGTCATCCCTACTTTGATAAAAGCCAGAAAGGATGTAACCGCAAAGCATTATCACCGCATTTGGCGAAAATATGTTGTGTGGTGCGAGGCCAGGAAGGCCCGACGGAGGAATTTCAACTGGGTCGATTCCTGCAAACAGGAGTGTCTATGGGCCTCAAATTGGGATCCATTAAGGTTCAGATTTCGGCCCTGTCGATTTTCTTCCAGAAAGAACTGGCTTCAGTTCCTGAAGTTCAGACGTTTGTCAAGGGAGTGCTGCATATACAGCCTCCTTTTGTGCCTCCAGTGGCGCCTTGGGATCTCAATGTAGTTTTGGGGTTCCTAAAATCACATTGGTTTGAACCACTTAAATCTGTGGATTTAAAATATCTCACGTGGTAAGTGATCATGCTGTTGGCCCTGGCTTCGGCCAGGCACGTGTCGGAATTGGCGGCTTTATCCTGTAAAAGCCCTTATCTGATTTTCCATTCGGACAGGGCGGAATTGAGGACTCGTCCTCAGTTTCTCCCTAAGGTGGTTTCAGCGTTTCACCTGAACCAGCCTATTGTGGTGCCTGCGGCTACTAGGGACTTGGAGGACTCCAAGTTGCTAGACGTTGTCAGGGCCCTGAAAATATGTTTCCAGGACGGCTGGAGTCAGAAAATCTGACTCGCTGTTTATCCTGTACGCACCCAACAAGCTGGGTGCTCCTGCGTCTAAGCAAACTATTGCTCGCTGGATTTGTAGTACAATTCAGCTTTACGCATTCTGTGGCAGGCCTGCCACAGCCAAAATCTGTAAAAGCCCACTCCACATGGAAGGTGGGCTCATCCTGGGCGGCTGCCCGAGGGGTCTCTGCTTTACAACTTTGCCGAGCTGCTACTTGGTCAGGGTCAAATACCTTTGTAAAATTTTACAAATTTGACACTCTGGCTGAGGAGGAACTTGAGTTTTCTCATTCGGTGCTGCAGAGTCATCCGCACTCTCCCGCCCGTTTGGGAGCTTTGGTATAATCCCCATGGTCCTTACGGAGTCCCCAGCATCCACTAGGACGTCAGAGAAAATAAGAATTTACTTACCGATAATTCTATTTCTCGTAGTCCGTAGTGGATGCTGGGCGCCCATCCCAAGTGCGGATTGTCTGCAATACTTGTACATAGTTATTGTTAACTAAACGGGTTATTGTTGTGAGCAATCTATTCAGAGGCTCCTCTGTTATCATGCTGTTAACTGGGTTTTATATCACGAGTTGTACAGTGTGATTGGTGTGGCTGGTAGGAGTCTTACCCTGGATTCAAAATCCTTCCTTATTGTGTCAGCTCTTCCGGGCACAGTATCCTAACTGAGGCTTGGAGGAGGGTCATAGGGGGAGGAGCCAGTGCACACCAGGTAGTCCTACAGCTTTCTATTTGTGCCCAGTCTCCTGCGGAGCCGCTATTCCACATGGTCCTTACGGAGTCCCCAGCATCCACTACGGACTACGAGAAATAGAATTATCGGTAAGTAAATGCTTATTTTTTTACGGGAGTACTACATGTCCCAGCAAGCCTCCCCGCAAGCTGGCACTTGGAGAACCACAAGTACCAGCATGTGGGCGAAAAACGGGCCCGCTGGTGCCTGTAGTACTACTGTAAAAAAAAATACCCAAATAAAAACAGCACACACACACTGTGAGAAGTAAAACTTTATTGCACACTACCGACACACATACTTACCTATGTCGACACATCGACTGCCACAGTCTCCGACGATCCGAGGGTACCTGTGAAAAAATTATACTCACCTGCCAGCGTCCAGATATAAATCCACCTCCAGAGTATAATCCAGGTACTTGGCAAAAAAAATAAAAAATACGCAAAAACCCGACCAACGGACTGAAAGGGGTCCCATGTTGACACATGAGACCCCTTTCCCCGAATGTGCAGGGACCCCAAGTGACTCCTATCACTGAGGTCCCTTCAGCCAATCAGGAAGCGCCACTACGTGGCGCTCACCTGATTGGCTGTGCGATGTCTGTGCTGTGACAGCGCATCGCACAGCTCCCTCCATTACTTTCAATGATGGGAACTTTGCGGTCAGCGGGGGGGTTACCCGTGGTCAGCGGCTGACCGCGGGTGACCTCACCGCTAGGCGCAAAGTTCCCACCATTGAATATAATGGAGGGAGCTGTGCGATGCGCTGTCTGCTCAGACGTGCAAAGTGCCAATCAGCGGAGTGCAAGGACGTTGCACTCGCTGATTGGCTGAAGAGACCTTTCAGTGACAGCTGTCACGGAGAGGTCTCTGCATTCGGGGAAAGGGGTCCCATGTGTCAACATGGGACTCCTTTCAGTCCGTTGGTCGGGTTTTTGCGTTTTTTTATTTTGCCAAGTTCCTGGATTATACTCTGGACGTGGATTTCTCTGGACGCTGGCAGGTGAGTATAATTTTCTCTAACGTCCTAAGTGGATGCTGGGGACTCCGTAAGGACCATGGGGAATAGCGGCTCCGCAGGAGACTGGGCACAAAAGTAAAGCTTTAGAACTACCTGGTGTTCACTGGCTCCTCCCCCTATGACCCTCCTCCAAGCCTCAGTTAGATTTTTGTGCCCGAACGAGAAGGGTGCACACTAGGTGGCTCTCCTGAGCTGATTAGTGAAAAGTTTAGTTTTAGGTTTTTTATGTTCAGTGAGACCTGCTGGCAACAGGCTCACTGCATCGAGGGACTAAGGGGAGAAGAAGCGAACTCACCTGCGTGCAGAGTGGATTGGGCTTCTTAGGCTACTGGACATTAGCTCCAGAGGGACCGATCACAGGCCCAGCCATGGATAGGTCCCAGAGCCGCGCCGCCGGCCCCCTTACAGAGCCAGAAGACAGAAGAGGTCCGAAAAATCGGCGGCAGAAGACGTCCTGTCTTCAACAAGGTAGCGCACAGCACCGCAGCTGTGCGCCATTGCTCTCAGCACACTTCACACTCCGGTCACTGAGGGTGCAGGGCGCTGGGGGGGGGGGGGGGGGGCGCCCTGAGACGCAATAAAAACACCTTGGATGGCAAAAAATGCATCACATATAGCTCCTGGGCTATATGGATGAATTTAACCCCTGCCAGAATACACAGAAAAACGGGAGATAAGGCCGCCGAGAAGGCACACTGGCGCCATTTTCCCTCACAGCTCCGTTGGAGGGAAGCTCCCTGGCTCTCCCCTGCAGTCACTACACTACAGAAAGGGTTAAAAAAGAGAGGGGGGCACTAATTAGGCGCAGTATAAACAATACAGCAGCTATAAAGGGAAAAACACTTATATAAGGTTATCCCTGTATATATATAGCGCTCTGGTGTGTGCTGGCAAACTCTCCCTCTGTCTCCCCAAAGGGCTAGTGGGGTCCTGTCCTCTATCAGAGCATTCCCTGTGTGTGTGCTGTGTGTCGGTACGTTTGTGTCGACATGTATGAGGAGAAAAATGATGTGGAGACGGAGCAGATTGCCTGTAATAGTGATGTCACCCCCTAGGGGGTCGACAGCTGAGTGGATGAACTGTTGGAAGGAATTACGTGACAGTGTCAGCTCTGTATAAAAGACAGTGGTTGACATGAGACAGCCGGCTACTCAGCTTGTGCCTGTCCAGACGTCTCATAGGCCGTCAGGGGCTCTAATTTCTGATAATACGAGTACCACCAAAAAGGGGTATTATGTTCGGTGAGGAAAAACTACCTGTAGTTTTCCTGAATCTGAGAAATTAAATGAGGTGTGTGATGATGCGTGGGTTTCCCCCGATAACAACTGATAATTTCTAAAATGTTATTGGCATTATATCCTTTCCCGCCAGAGGTTAGGGTGCGTTGGGAAACACCCCCTAGGGTGGATAAAGCGCTCACACGCTTGTAAGAACAAGGGCTCTACCCTCTCCTGAGATGGCCGCCCTTAAGGATCCTGCTGATAGAAAGCAGGAGGGTATCCTAAAATGTATTTACACACATACTGGTGTTATACTGCGACCAGCAATCGCCTCAGCCTGGATGTGCAGTGCTGGGTTGGCGTGGTCGGATTCCCTGACTGAAAATATTGATACCCTAGATAGGGACAGTATATTATTGCCTATAGAGCATTTAAAAGATGCATTTCTATATATGCGTGATGCACAGTGGAATATTTGCCGACTGGCATCAAGTCTAAGTGCGTTGTCCATTTCTGCCAGTAGAGGGTTATGGACACGACAGTGGTCAGGTGATGCGGATTCCAAACGGCATTTGGAAGTATTGCCTTATTAAGGGGAGGAGTTATTTGGGGTCGGTCTTTCAGACCTGGTGGCCACGGCAACAGCTGGGAAATCCACGTTTGTACCTCAGGTCGCCTCTCAACATAAGAAGACGCCGTATTATCAGGCGCAGTCTTTTCGTGGGCAAGCGGGCAAAAGGTTCCTCATTTCTGCCCCGTGACAGAGGGAGAGGAAAAAGGCTGCAGAAATCAGCCAGTTCCCAGGAACAGAAGCCCTCTCCCGCCTCTGCCAAGCCCTCAGTATGACGCTGGGGCTTTACAAGCAGAATCAGGCACGGTGGGGGCCCGTTTCAATGAATTTCAGCGCGCAGTGGGCTCACTCGCAAGTAGACCCCTGCTTCCTTCAGGTGATATCTCAGGGGTACAAATTGGAATTCGAGACGTCTCCCCCTCGCCGTTTCCTAAAGTCGGCTTTACCGATGTCTCCTTCTGACAGGGAGGCAGTTTTGGAAGCCATTCACAAGCTGTATTCCCAGCAGGTGATAATCAAGGTACCCCTCCTGCAACAGGGAATGGGGTATTATTCCACACTGTTGTGGTACCGAAGCCGGACTGCTCGGTGAGACCGATTCTAAATCTAAAATCTTGAACACTTACATACGGAGGTTCAAATTCAAGATTGAGTCACTCAGAGCAGTGATTGCGAACCTGGAAGAAGGGACTACATGATGTCTCTGGACATCATGGATGCTTACCTTCATGTCCCAATTACCCTTCTCACCAAGGGTACCTCAGGTTTATGGTACAGAACTGTCACTATCAGTTTCAGATGCTGCCGTATGGATGGTCCACGGCACCCTGGGTCTTTACCAAGGTAATGGCCGAAATGATGATACTCCTTCGAAGGAAGGGAATTTTAGTTATCCCTTACTTGGACGATTCCCGGATAAGGGTAAGATCCAGGGAACAGTTGGAGGTCGGTGTAGCACTATCTCAGGTAGTGTTGCGGCAGCACGATTGGATTCTCAATATTCCAAAATCGCAGCTGATTCCGACGACTCGTCTTCTGTTCCTAGGGATGATCCTGGACACAGTCCAGAAAAAGGTGTTTCTCCCGGAGGAGAAAGTCAGGGAGTTATCCGAGCTAGTCGGGAACCTCCTATAACCGAGCCAAGTCTCAGTACATCAATGAAATGGTTCTGGGAAAAATGGTGGCTTCCTACGAAGCAATCCCATTCGGCAGATTCCACGCAAGAACTTTCCAGTGGGACCTGCTGGACAAATGGTCCGGGTCGCATCTTCAGATGCATCAGCGGATAACCCTGTCACCAAGCACAAGGGTGTCTCTCCTGTGGTGGTTGCAGAGTGCTCATCTTCTAGAAGGCCGCACATTCAGTACTGGGTCCTGGTGACCATGGATGCCAGCCTGCGAGGCTGGGGAGCAGTCACACAGGGAAGGAATTTCCAGAGCTTATGGTCAAGCCTGGAGACATCACTTCACATAAATATCCTGAAGCTAAGGGCCATTTACAATGCTCTAAGCTCAGCAAGACCTCTGCTTCAAGGTCACCCGGAGTTGATCCATTCGGACAACATCACGGCAGTCACCCACGTAAACAGACAGGGTGACACAAGAAGCAGGAGGGCAATGGCAGAAGCTGCAAGGATTCTTCGCTGGGCGGAAAATCATGTGATAGCACTGTCAGCAGTATTCATTCCGGGAGTGGACAACTGGGAAGCAGACTTCCTCAGCAGATCCACCCGGGAGAGTGGGGACTTCACCCAGAAGTCTTCCACATGTTTATAAAACTCGACAAGTATTGCGCCAGGTCAGGGGACCCTCAGGCAATAGCTGTAGACGCTCTGGTAACACAGTGGGTGTACCAGTCAGTGTATGTGTTCCCTCCTCTGCCTCTCATACCCAAGGTACTGAGAATTATAAGATGGAGAGGAGTAAGCACTATATTCGTGGCTCCGGATTGGCCAAGAAGGACTTGGTAACCGGAACTTCAAGAGATGCTCACAGAGGATCCGTGGCCTCTACCTCTAAGAAGGGACCTGCTCCAGCAAGGACCCTGTCTGTTCCAAGACGTACCGCGGCTGCGTTTGACGGCATGGCGGTTGAACGCCGGATCCTGAAGGAGAAAGGCATTCCGGATGAAGTCATTCCTATCCTGATCAAAGCCAGGAAAGATATAACCGCAAAACATTATCACCGCATTTGGCGAAAGTATGTTGCGTGGTGCGAGGCCAGTAAGGCCCCGACGGAGGAATTTTCAACTAGGTCGATTCCTACATTTCCTGCAAACAGGAGTGTCTATGGGCCTGAAATGGGGGTCCATTAAGGTTCAAATTTCGGCCCTGTCAATTTTCTTCCAAAAAGAACTAGCTTCAGTCCCTGAAGTTCAGACGTTTGTGAAAGGGGTACTGTATATACAGCCTCCTTTTGTGCCTCCAGTGGCACCTTGGGATCTAAATGTAGTTTTTGGGTTCCAAAAGTCACATTGGTTTGAACCACTTAAATATGTGGAGTTAAAATATCTCACATGGAAAGTGGTCATGCTGTTGGCCCTGGCCTGGGCCAGGTGCGTGTCAGAATTGGCGGCTTTATCCTGTAAAAGCCCTCATCTGATCTTCCATTCGGACAGGGCGGAATTGAGGACTTGTCCTCAGTTTCTCCCTAAGGTGGTTTTCAGCGTTTCACCTGAATCAACCTATTGTGGTGCCTGCGGCTACTAGGGACTTGGAGGACTCCAAGTTGCTAGACGTTGTCAGAGCCCTGGAAATATAGGTTTCCGGAACGGCTGGAGTCAGAAAATCTGACTCGTTGTTTATTCTGTATGCACCCAACAAGCTGGGTGCTCCTGCTTCTAAGCAGACTATATTGCTCGTTGGATTTGTAGTACAATTCAGCTTGCACATTCTGTGGCAGGCCTGCCACAGCCAAAATCTGTGAAAGCCCATTCCACAAGGAAGGTGGGCTCATCTTGGGCGGCTGCCCGAGGGGTCTCGGCTTTACAACTTTGCCGAGCAGCTACTTGGTCAGGAGCAAATACGTTTGTAAAATTCTACAAATTTGATACCCTGGCTGAGGAGGACCTGGAGTTCTCTCATTCGGTGCTGCAGAGTCATCCGCACTCTCCCGCCCGTTTGGGAGCTTTGGTATAATCCCCATGGTCCTTACGGAGTCCCCAGCATCCACTTAGGACGTTAGAGAAAATAAGAATTTACTTACCGATAATTCTATTTCTCGTAGTCCGTAGTGGATGCTGGGCGCCCATCCCAAGTGCGGATTGTCTGCAATACTGGTACATAGTTATTGTTACCAAAAAATCGGGTTATTGCTGTAGTGAGCTATCTTTTCTAGAGGCTCCTCTATTATCATGCTGTTAACTGGGTTTAGATCACAAGTTGTACGGTGTGATTGGTGTGGCGGGTATGAGTCTTACCCGGGATTCAAAATCCTTCCTTATTGTGTACGCTCGTCCGGGCACAGTATCCTAACTGAGGCTTGGAGGAGGGTCATAGGGGGAGGAGCCAGTGCACACCAGGTAGTTCTAAAGCTTTACTTTTGTGCCCAGTCTCCTGCGGAGCCGCTATTCCCCATGGTCCTTACGGAGTCCCCAGCATCCACTACCGACTACGAGAAATAGAATTTATCGGTAAGTAAATTCTTATTTTTTCACAGGTACCCTCGGATCGTCAGAGACTGTGGCAGTCGGCGTGTCAACATAGGTAAGTATGTGTGTGTCGGCAGGTGTGTAATAAAGTTATACTGTCACGGTGTGTGTCCTGTTTTTATTTGGGTATTTTTTTTCCAGTAGTACTACAGGTACCAGCGGGTCATTTTTTCTCCCGCATGCTGGTACTTGTGGTTCTCCAAGTACCAGCTTGCGGGGGAGGCTTGCTGGGACTTGTAGTACTCCTGGAAAAAACAATATTTGTTCAAAAATCTCAAGGCTATCAGCCTCCCACCCGCAGCCCTTGGATGGGGGGGGTAGCCTCGGGCTTCACCCCTGGCCCTTGGGTGGCTGGGGGGGGGGGACCCCTTGATTAAAGGGGTCCCCACTCCCCCAGGGTACCCCGGCTAGGGGTGACTAGTTGGATATTTAATGCCACGGCCGCAGGGCACTGTATAAGTGACCCCCGGCTGTGGCGTTATCTGTCCAGCTAGTGGAGCCCGATGCTGGTGTAAAAAATACGGGGGACCCCTACTCTTTTTGTCCCCCGTATTTTTTGCACCAGCACCAGGCGCAGAGCCCGGTGCTGGTTTTAAAAATACGGGGGATCCCCTGGCAAATTTTTCCCCGCATTTTTAGAACCAGGACCAGCTCGAAGAGCCCAAGGCTGGTTATGCTTTGAAGAGGGGACCCCACGCAATATTTTTTTCGTGATTTTACCGTTCCAGCTAAGAAGAAGAAAAGAAAAAAAGAAAAAAAAAAAAAATATATATATATATATATATATATCTCCTATATATTTGCCTTAATCTGTGACTCTGTGCCACTGCCTGGCCGTAACGCTGGGCGGAGTCACAGTGGTGGGCGGAGTTAGCAGCTCCTGGCCTGTCCCGGTGCCAGCACACCACTAGCAGAAGGGAACACCAGCCAGAGATTCCACCCACCATTCCCTGCCACAAGCCAGCAGCGCACTGATGCCCCACACTGCCAGGTAAGCATGGCCACCTAGCCAGGTGCACCCCACACCACCCATCCCCTGCAAACACCCACCTTCCCCACCACAGCGGGACACACCCCCGCAACCGAGGCCGCCTACCATCTTTAAGATTGCAGCCGCGGACACACACTCACGGCTAAACGCTCTCCACACCCCCTCCCCACTACCGCTGCACACACTGGCCGGCGGTGGCGGGAGCAGAGCCCGCTGCGGCTGTGTGACCCGGGGCCGGCGGTGCGGGGAGCAGAAGCCCTGGTGGTGCGGGGAACAGAAGCCTCTGCGGCTGTGTGACGCGGGGATCGGAGCCGGCGGTAAGGGGAGCAGAAGCCTCTGCGGCTATGTGAGATGGGGATCGGAGCCGGCGGTGGGGGGAGCAGAGCATCCAGCCACAGACGGGACACACTGCCCGGGAGACCACTGACACCTGCACTCCGCAGCAGCCCGTCGCCTGTTACAACATGCAGCCACTGACACGCTGCCCGGGACCCGCCGTCCGCAACACGGAGTAACAGTGACACTCGCCATAGCTGTACACGCCGCACCCGCCTCTGTTCCAGCGCTATCTCTCTCGCCCCTGCTGCCTCCGACCCTACGAATCTGTCTGTTTCCAAACGTCCAGTGGGGTCCTCGGATCCGAGCCAGCAGCGGCGACAGAGATAGCGCGGGTACAGAGTCAGGTGCGGCGTGCTGTCAGGCTGATGCCGCATGTACAGCTATGGCCTGTGTTACTGTTACTCCGTGTTGTGCAGACAGCGCCCACCATATCACCCATCCCACCATATCACCCATCCCACCAGGTGCACCAAGCCCCACTCGCACCCTGTCCATCACAAGGGGGGAAACAAGTAGCAGCCTCATGTCCCCACATATACCATCAACTATCACCACATACACTGCAACCACTTCTACCTCACACGCACACACATTGCAACCACTTCTACCTCACACGCACACTGCAACCACTTCTACCTCTCACACACACACACTGCAACCACTTCTACCTCACACACACACACTGCAACCACCTCTACCTCACACACACACACACACACACACACACACTGCAACCACTTCTACCTCACACACACTGCAACCACTTCTACCTCTCACACACACACACACACACACACACACACACACACACTGCAACCACTTCTACCTCACACGCACACTGCAACCACTTCTACCTCTCACACACACACACACACACACACACACACTGCAACCACTTCTACCTCACACACACACACACACACACACTGCAACCACTTCTACCACACACACACACACACTGCAACCACTTCTACCTCACACACACACACACACACACACACACACACTGCAACCACTTCTACCACACACACACTGCAACCACTTCTACCTCACACACACACACACACACACTGCAACCACTTCTACCTCACACACACACACACACACACACTGCAACCACTTCTACCTCACACACACTGCAACCACTTCTACCTCACACACACACACACACACTGCAACCACTTCTACCTCACACACACACACACACACACACCACTTCTACCTTACACACACATACACACTGCAACCACTTCTACCTTACACACACACACACACACACACCCTCCACACTTCTAACAATACCCTCCACTTCACTTTCCCCTCCCCCCAACACACACACACACACACACACACACACACACTCACCCTCCACACTCCTACCAACATGCACGCACCCTCCACTTCACTTTCCCCTCCCCCCAACACACACACACTCACCCTCCACACTCCTACCAACACGCCCACACCCTCCACTTCACTTCCCCTCCCCCCTACACACACACTCACCCTCCACACTCCTACCAACACACACACACACACCCTCCACACGCCCACACCAACACACACTCACCCTGCACACTCCTACCAACACACACTCACCCTCCACACTCCTACCAACACGCCCACACCCCCCACTTCACTTTCCCCTCCCCCCAACACACACACACACACTCACCCTCCACACTCCTACCAACACGCCCACACCCTCCACTTCACTTTCCCCTCCCCCCAACACACACTCACCCTCCACACTCCTACCAACACGCCCACACCCTCCACTTCACTTTCCCCTCCCCCCTACACACACACTCCACCAAGTGCAACTTCGCACGCCCTTTCCCCAAACCCCCACCCCTAGCCCAAAGTATACAGTCACTAGACCACATCCACCGTCCAGCCTTACTCTGCTCAGCCACCAACCACAGCTTCTTCGGGACAGCCCACCCAATCCATGTACCCCTAACGCAAAACACTCCACCAACCACAGTCCCTTCAGCCCCCTCCACAATGCACCACAAAGCCACCTAAAACCTATCATATACAAACTTTACCCCTAACCTTAACCCACATACTCCACCACCCACACCCTCCCCCCCTCCAACAGCACCTTGCACATGGCTTTGCCACACCCTGCACCCCCTCTCAACCTACCTGTCCACCAGCCCTTCCTCCCTCACACACACACTTTGCCTTCACCCACCCTAATTGCCATCCCCCCATAGCAAACCCTCCACCACTCACATTATGTACACACCACATTTCCACCCACCACTCTAAAACATCACCCCCATCCACACGACCCTTTCACATAATCCCATCTTCCACATGCACTGCACACAACACCATCCCTCTCTGCATGCTATCGCTATGTACATCATAAAACACAACCACCACCCAAAAAACCCTACCCCTCAACACAACCCCACCCGCAACTCCACCTCACCCACCTCCACCACATCAGCTGCACCTCACAAGCACATCCCCCAAACAAGCTAACCCCATACCTAACATCCACTGTCCACACATACACCACCCAACCATTACCCCATGCACCATCCCCCTAACCCACTCCCCAACCCCCCTTCCTTACAGCACCCCACCCCAAATACCCTCCATCATCCCACCACACTCCCCATGTGCAACTCCCACACCCATGCCATGTTCCAACACCCACCCCTGTCCCCGTGTACCCCACAAACACAAATCCAACAAGTACTACACCATCTAACACCTACACCATCCCTTACCCCTTGCCCCTGTATACGCAGTCACTGGCCACCATCCACGGTTCAGCCCATACACACTCATTCACCCCCTTCCCACCATCTTACAGGGCCACAGGCCAAACCTACTAACACACACACACACACCACCACACCAAACACATTACCTTCACCCCCATCAACAATCCAAAGCCAACCCTCACACTCCCTAACACATACATCCTCAATCCCTAATCCATCTAACCTCCCCACCACACCCACAAAGCCCCCTAAGCACCTATGCACACCCTGCCAAATGCAACACTCCTTCTCAACCCACCTACACACCACATTTTCCTCCCTCACATACAACACATCCGTTCCCCCTTGAAAAATTCCACTGCCAACCCTCCACCACTCCCAACATCCACATACCCCATTTACATCACCACCACTGCACCAACATCCCCATCCACAAGGCCATTTTACAATCAAACATCCACCACATGCACCACCTACAACAACCCTCCCCACAAACAGTCAATACCTCAATCACAGGGCAACGCCAACACACACACCTCCACATCACTACACCCACCCCCTTTCAATTACAAACAACACACCATGTACACTTTTACCCCACATCCACACAACACCCACCTGCCCAATCCCCACAACACCTCACAATAACATCCACCAAACACTGTAGCCCCATACTTGACACACAGCTTATGCTAATACATCACCCCTGCAGCTCACACGAAACCTCAACAAAACAACAACCTCCCCCTACCCTACTCTCCACCCCTCCCATGAACACTACAAAGCCCACCATACCCTTCACCTTCCACCCCATGTGGAACTCCACCACCTATGGCAGCCTCGGCCATACCCTCCCCAATCCCCCTGCCACATACACCCACAACTCCAACAAGCCCAACACCTCCTGCCCCCTCCACCATCCCTCAGCCCACAGGGGCGTAGACCCTTACGACGGTGTGAAGAGCGCCCGTAGGGCGCGATGAATCACCTAGTATATATATATATACTGTGGAATAGCCCGGCACTCACTGGATACGAAGTGCAGTGGGCCTGGGTGCCCTCCGGAATAATGGTGATATGTAGAAAGAAATCGGCGGCACTCCAGGATTTAGTCAAACAAAACTTGTGTATTTAAAGCATCACAAGATACAATGCAAAACCGACGTTTCGGAGCCCAAAGCCCCTTCTTCAAGGTGTATGTGATGTGTGTTTAGAGCTTACCTTATAAGCCGTGAGTTACCCGCCAACCGGACGTGAGAACGGACGCCACCGGCCACTCTGTCCCCGCCGCGCTCCCTGGACTTCCGGGGTCCGCTGCGGATGACGTCGCGCGTCCATGCGCCGGGTTGCTATAGTAGCAGCCGGCGCATAGGATCGCGCTGGCCGGGGCTGTCAAGACACAAATAAGTGAAGGAAAAATTTATTAAGTGGAGCAATTTATTGAACTTCTCCAGGTGGAATCTCGCTTTTAACATTGGACACTAATTCACTCAGCACTTTATTTGGGCACAGTGCACTTTACCAGGATGGAAGCACCCAGCACCTTGCAAAAGAGCATCGACCAGAGTGGCCATAGGGGGGTGATTGCTAACAAAGGAGACACCTATAGCTTTACGGATGAGGATGCTGATCGGCTGCGATTCAAAGAGTGCCTACCTCCCACAGAATCAATACTGGATTCGAAGGACATTTACCAACAACTTTTAAAGTTAAAGAAAAAAGAAACAGATTTCCTACTGCACGGCATATCATTGTCAGATTACCACAGAGATCACATGATTCCCAGGGGTTTCAGAGTTAAAAACATCCCCACATTGGGCCGACATAACCCGGATTTCTGTGCAAGATTGATCGGCATCTTAAACAAGTGCAGTATGGACCTCATACTCTTAGTCATAGAAGAGGTGGGCCGGGAGCTGAAACACACCAGAGACAAGATCATAGAGTTTGAACGGGTACATTTACCCATTCTCCAACAGGATCAGACTCAGGACTGGATCCCCAAACTGCAAAACCAGTGTGACAGTTACAAGCGAGAATTGATCCGCTTCAAACATAACAAATTGGATCTAGTCAAAACCGACTATGAAGAGAACAAAGTTTACAAATGGATCATGGGGGGAGAGAGGTCTGCTCCGGGCCAGAGACAGCCGAGGTTTAACCCTGGCTGGAGGAGACGGAGAGAAGGTCAATCGCTTAGAAAAACCTCCACCACTAGCGACAGTGAATTCGCGGCGGGGGACTCAGAAGATCCCTCACAGACCACCGACATCCCTTTAGAAAAAGCACAAGGGGCCATGAAATCAAGCCTCCCAAAAGATCTCCCACCCGCAGGGGTGGCCAGAACAAAAGGCACCAGAAATCTAGTTGCCAAGAAGAAACTTTAGTTTTCAATCTGTCCACCAGGACCTTCAGTGACACCGAGATGGCGGTCCTGAATAAAGGACTTTCTTTCGTGCCAACGAACCAGCACGACAACTTCAAATGGAACCTAGAATCTCACCGTTTTTCTAGGAAACTACGCCTGCAAGAATTCTATCAAGATAAACCACCTGATCCTACACCGAATATATTTTCTGAATTTCTCAACAATAGATCTCGTTCTACTTTTGACCCCCCCTCAACAAACGCCTCTATTAAAACCTTCACACGGCTTTTGGACACCTCAGTTGATAAATACTCCAAAGCATCTGACAAAATCCACTTCAACATGTCACGGGCAGAAAAAGCAGCCCTTAAAGACCTCAGTGGATACACAGATGTGGTATTCAGACCAGCGGACAAAGGAAGTGGGATCGTAATCCAGAACCTACCTGATTATATCAGAGAAATTGACAGACAACTGGCAGACCTAAACACTTACTCCACATTAACAATGGATCCCACTGCCCAATACAAACGGGAATTGGATGACATCTTGGACAAAGCTAAAGAGGATCAAGAGATTTCCAACAAACTTCACAAAGCTCTCTTACAGCAATTTCCGGTTGTACCAATTCTATTCACCACATCAAAGATTCACAAAAGTCTGGATGAACCCCCCGGGCGCCCCATCATCTCTGCAAGAAATTCTTTATATCAGCCAATATCCCAGTTTCTGGACTTCATCCAGAATAGGAATTACTTCATCTGGAATGCCCTTTTCCGTTAGGATCCGGCGTTCAACCGCCATGCCGTCAAACGCAGCCGCGGTAAGTCTTGGAACAGACAAGGCCCCTGCTGTAGCAGGTCCGGTCTGAGCGGCAGAGGCCATGGGTCCTCCGAGATCAATTCTTGAAGTTCTGGGTACCAAGTTCTTCTTGGCCAATCCAGAACGATGAGTATCGTTCTTACTCCTCTCTACTAATATCCTCAGTACCTTGGGTATGAGAGGAAGAGGAGGGAACACATAAACCGACTGGTACACCCACGGTGTCACTAGAGCGTCCACAGCTATCGCCTGAGGGTCCCTTGACCTGGCGCAATATCTTTTTAGTTTTTTGTTGAGGGGGGATGCCATCATATCCACCTGTGGTCTTTCCTAACGGTTTACAATCAATTGGAAGACTTCTGAATGAAGTCCCCACTCTCCCGGATGGAGGTCGTGCCTGCTGAGGAAGTCTGCTTCCCAGTTGTCCACTCCCGGAATGAACACTGCTGACAGTGCTAACACGTGATTTTCCGCCCATCGGAGAATCCTTGTGGCTTCTGCCATCGCCATCCTGCTTCTTGTGCTGCCCTGTCTGTTTACATGGGCGACCGTCGTGATGTTGTCTGATTGGATCAGTACCGGCTGGTTTTGAAGCAGGGATCTTGCTTGGCTTAGAGCATTGTAAATGGCTCTTAGCTCCAGAATATTTATGTGTAGTGAAATTTCCTGATTTGACCACGGTCCCTGGAAATTTCTTCCTTGTGTGACTGCTCCCCAGCCCCGAAGGCTGGCATCCGTGGTCACCAGGACCCAGTCCTGTATTCCGAATCTGCGGCCCTCTAGAAGATGAGCACTCTGCAGCCACCAGAGTAGAGACACCCCGGTCCTTGGCGACAGGGTTATCCGCTGATGCATCTGAAGATGCGACCCAGACCACTTATCCAACAGGTCCCACTGGAAAGTTCTTGCGTGGAACCTGCCGAATGGAATTGCTTCGTATGAAGCTACCATCTTTCCCAGGACTCGCGTGCATTGATGCACCGACACCTGTCCTGGTTTTAGGAGGTTTCTGACTAGAGATGACAACTCCTCGGCTTTTTCCACTGGAAGAAACTTTTTTCTGGTCTGTGTCCAGAATCATTCCCAGGAATAGAAGACGTGTCATCGGGACCAGCTGTGACTTTGGGATATTGAGAATCCAGCCGTGCTGTTGCAGCACTTCCCGAGAAAGTGCTACCCCCACCAACAACTGTTCCTTGGATCTCGCCTTTATCAGGAGATCGTCCAAGTACGGGATAATTAAAACCCCCTTCTTCCGAAGGAGTATCATCATTTCGGCCATTACCTTGGTAAAGACTCTCTGTGCCGTGAATAACCCAAACGGCAGCATCTGGAATTGGTAATGACAGTCCTGTACCACAAACCTGAGGTACTCCTGGTGAGGAGGGTAAATGGGGACATGCAGGTAAGCATCCTTGATGTCCAGGGAGACCATGTAATCCCCCTCGTCCAGGCTTGCAATAACCGTCCTGAACGATTCCATCTTGAACTTGAATCTTTATATATGTGTTCAAGGATTTCAAATTTCAAATTGGTCTCACCGAACCGTCCAGTTTCGGTACCACAAACATTGTGGAATAGTAACCCCTTCCTTGTTGAAGGAGGGGGTACCCTGACAATCACTTGCTGTGAATACAGCTTGTGTATAGCCTCCAACACTGCCTCCCTGGCTGAGGGAGTTTCTGGTAAGGCAGATTTTAGGAAACGGCGGGGGGTGACGTCTCGAATTCCAGCCTGTACCCCTGAGATACTACTTGAAGGATCCAGGGATCCACCTGTGAGCGAGTCCACTGTGTGCTGAAATTTCTGAGACGGGCCCCCACCGTACCCGGGTCCGCCTGTGGAGCCCCAGCGTCATGCGGTGGACTTAGCGGAAGCGGGGGAGGACTTCTGCTCCTGGGAACTGGCTGTATGCTGCAGCTTTTTACCTCTACCTCTGCCTCTCGGTAGAAAGGATGCAACTCTAGCCCTCTTGTTTTTATGGGGCCGAAAGGACTATACTTGATAATACGGTGCTTTCTTTTGCTGTGGGGTAGTCTGTGGCAAAAATGTTGATTTCCCAGCCGTCCCCAAACAGCTCCACCCCTTTATAAGGCAAAACTTCCATGTGCCTTTTTGAATCGGCATCGCCTGACCACTGCCGAGTCCATAACCCTCTCCTGGCGGCAATGGACATTGCACTTATTTTTTATGCCAGCCGGCAAATATCCCTCTATGCATCATAGAACGTCTTTTATATGCTCTATTGTCAGCAAAATATTGTCCCTATCCAGGGTATCAATATTTTCCGACAGGGAATCTGACCACGCAGCTGCAGCACTGCACATCCATGCTGAGGCAATAGCTGGTCGCAGTAAAAGGCCCGTGTGTGTATATATAGGGGTATATGCAATTAGCGGCGAATTCCCGAAATTGTCGAAAAACTGCACTTTCAAAAAAAATTCGACAACGCAATTCAGTACTTTCCGACAAAAAACGGACTTTCAAAATTCGACTTTTGACAAATTCGACTTTTTTGCAATGTTAAAATGCTGCAATTCGACCAAAGTCTATTCAATTGATGTTTGGAAATTTCGACAACAGTGCTTTTAGACAGTAAATTCGTCATTTTCAATCCGCCACACTTTGGAGGGTGAATTCAATTAAAAAAAATGTAAACATGTTTTTTTTGGTGCTTTTTTTTTGGGTATAAGCATATCTATTTATATTATAAGGGATTAGGTACTTGGTTTGTCTATTTAGGAGGCACAAGTATTATTCATATATTTAAAAAAAAAAAAAAACACACACATATATATATATACATATATATATATATATATATATATACATATATATATATATATATACATACACATATATATACATATATATACATATACACACATATTATATATATATACATATATATACATATACACATACACACATATTATATATATATATATATATATATATATATACACATATATATATATACACATATATATACATATATATATATATATATGTGAAAGCAGGGGAGAAGAACAAGCGCCATATGGTGTAGTATTTTAAATCAAATGGAGTGATAGATACGTATATACAGAGTAAGTACCGGATAGATTCTTGAGATTAGGCCTGTCAGTCTCTAAATTCTTTGTGGCTGTTCCCCACCTAGGAGACAAAAGATCATCGCCATATAGTGTAGTAACCTCAGATATATCTTGGGGTACCCTCCCCTATATTTCCTGCGTACCAAAAGAAAGATTCAAAATAGCATATAGGATGTGTTTATATCCGGGTAGATCAAGTCGGTCCAATATGATGTAATGGCTGAATCAGTCGACTACTGCTGCCTTAAGTAGTATTAATCAAAATTTTAATCCACAAAATAATGATACACAAATTCAAATAAAAAATAATAAATAAATAAATAATTTGTTTTATTTACCGACTTGATCTACCCGGATATAAACACATCCTATATGCTATTTTGAATCTTTCTTTTGGTACGCAGGAAATATAGGGGAGGGTACCCCAAGATATATCTGAGGTTACTACACTATATGGCGATGATCTTTTGTCTCCTAGGTGGGGAACAGCCACAAAGAATTTAGAGACTGACAGGCCTAATCTCAAGAATCTATCCGGTACTTACTCTGTATATACGTATCTATCACTCCATTTGATTTAAAATACTACACCATATGGCGCTTGTTCTTCTCCCCTGCTTTCACAGAATTTTATGACTGAACATACCCAAGTCATATTTTGAAGAACTGAGCAGCCACCAAAGAAGTTTGGGAGGTGTTTTCTGACGGAGCGTCCACAATTAACTGAATCCAACAGTGGAAACCTCTTTGACGACCCTTTACGTTAAAGGAATATTTGGACGTGAGACGAAGCGCACTGACCTATAAAAACTCTCTCTATATATATATATATATATACATATATACAGAAAAGAAGAGGTGCAACTCGGAGACTTTGGAGTCCAAAAGTGTATTCAGCAGAGAAACCAACGTTTCGGGGTCAGTTGTACCCCTTTGTCAAGGTGAATGATAAGTGTACAATGCATTTAACGTACCTTAAATAGAGAAGCAACCCTCCGTGATTACCGCTAGCCATTTTTTAAAGACAAGGCTGTTGCTGACAATATCCTCCTGTTCACACGATACATAGATGATCTCTTTATCTTGTGGACAGGGGGTGAGGACCAATTCAATACATTGATGTCTTCGATCAACTCCAGGGCCTCAAGCATCAAGTACACCTACCAGACACACACAAAAACCTTGAATTATCTTGATGTTCAAGTCACTATACGTGATGGAACCTTACATACAAGTCTATTCTGTAAACCCACCGACAGGAACACCCTGCTCAAGGCGAGTAGTCACCACCCTAAGGCTTTAAAAGAGGGATTACCCCGATCTCAGATGATCAGAGTGTCACGGATTACCAGCGACCGCCATACTCTAGAACAAGAATTAGACTGCATGGTTACGAAATTCCTGGAAAGGAGATATGACTATCAACTGCTATTGAAGCACAAAGAAGAAGTAATGCAGATCCCCAGGGAAGCTCTGTTAACCCCTAAGAATCCAGTGCAGAAACCAGTTATCATCTTTCCGACCAAATAAAACACGTCCAGCCCGGTGGTTCAGAGGGCCACTAAAGCCCTATGGCCACTGGTGGCTACGGACCAAGCCCTCCATTCTCTTCGTAGCAAAAGACCTATGGTCTGCTACCAACGGGGCAGGAATATAAAAGAGAGTAGTCCACTCGGATGTGACTGGTTTTCAAACTGAAGCCAATAGACGCAGTCGACCACAAGGAGCTTTTCTAGAAAAGAGACCAGGCTGCTATAAATGCATAAAATGCACGACATGTGAGTACATGATCACGAGCCACAATTTTAAGCATCCTCATAGCGAACGGATCTTCAACATTAAATATGTTTTAACATGCACAACAACCCATATTATTTATATTATCAAATGTCCCTGTAATTTTCATTATGTGGGTAAATCCATCAGATCCTTCCGGGAAAGGATGGCTCTCCATCGTTCGGCCATCAAGCAGGCACTACAAGGTAAATAATCAGATCAACCAGTAGCAAGACACTTCGCAGCAGCTGGACATTCCACGAAGGATTTGCGTTATCTGATCATTGATCATGTCCCCAAATGTATTAGAGGAGGCGACAGGGATGGAAAATTACTACAACTGGAAACCCGGTGGATCTTTAAGTTGGGGACCACTAGTCCAAATGGCCTCAACGAGAAATTGAGCTTTAACATCTTCTAATGTCACTACTAATACTCTCTTCCCTTGTTACAACTTTGCTGTTTATGTATATTCTTCTGCCCTTTGGCCTAGAGTTATCTCCACAGCTTTATTTGACTGCACATTTATTTCATCCAGGTTATAACTAATGTCTGTCCCACGTTTCCTTTTGGTTATCACCCATTAAGGGTCCCCACAGATTATCAGTGGGTAGCCAGTGACCCAGACCGGCCCTCTCCTCTTGCTCTCTCCCCCTAGCTGATTGGTGACATTCCAGCCCCCCTTTTTAGTCCAGCAGCAAGGTCTACAATATAAGTGTTGTGTATTACCCATTGCAGCTAATATCTGTGGAGATTCCATGTAAGGCTGGCTCTACTAGTGGTGATAGGGTACTGTTTTATTAATACACTAACACTGGTCACCCATTTTTTTATTTCTGTTCTTCTACACAGCACCGCAGCCCGGCCGCCTGGTACGTCTGGTTACCACGGCAACCAGACGCGACCTTGTAAAACCTGTTCACCGGAAGTAAACAGAGAGGACGGACCGCGTCCTAGGTTGCCACGACGACCGTTGAAGTACTTGCTGACGTCAGTCACCAATTCCCGGAAATGACGCGGGTCTCAGCGCGGCCGGGCTAGCGGTAATCACGGAGGGTTGCTTCTCTATTTAAGGTACGTTAAATGCATTGTACACTTATCATTCACCTTGACAAAGGGGTACAACTGACCCCGAAACGTTGGTTTCTCTGCTGAATACACTTTTGTACTCCAAAGTCTCCGAGTGCCGCCTCTTCTTTTCTGTTTATGTGGATCTCTCTGGAGGGCACCGGAGCCATTTCATCAAATCGGAGGAGGGAGTGCCGGTCCGTGGGGAACATACATACATACATACATACACACATATATATATATATATATATATATATATATATATACACATATACATACATACATACATATATATATATATATATATATACATATACATACATATATATATATATATATATATATATACACATACATACATACATACATACATATATATATATATATATATATATATATATACATACATACATACATATATATATATATATATATATATATAAAAATCGGCGGCACTCCAGGATTTAGTCAAACAAAACTTGTGTATTTAAAGCATCACAACATACAATGCAAAACCGACGTTTCGGAGCCCAAAGCCCCTTCTTCAAGGTGTATGTGATGTGTGTTTAGAGCTTACCTTATAAGCCGTGAATTACCCGCCAACCGGACGTGAGAACGGACGCCTCCGGCCACTCTGTCCCCGCCGCGCTCCCTGGACTTCCGGGGTCCGCTGCGGATGACGTCGCGCGTCCATGCGTCGGGTTGCTATAGTAGCAGCCGGCGCATAGGATCGCGCTGGCCGGGGCTGTCAAGACACAAATAAGTGAAGGAAAAATTTAAAAGTGGAGCACCCATGCATAACGTGCCTGTATTACAGTACAATTTAGGGAATGTTCCCTGGAGCATAGACGTAGAGATGGAAAATAAGAATTTACTTACCGATAATTCTATTTCTCGTAGTCTGTAGTGGATGCTGGGAACTCCGTAAGGACCATGGGGAATAGCGGCTCCGCAGGAGACTGGGCACATCTAAAGAAAGCTTTAGGATCACCTGGTGTGCACTGGCTCCTCCCCCTATGACCCTCCTCCAAGCCTCAGTTAGGATACTGTGCCCGGACGAGCGTACACAATAAGGAAGGATTTTGAATCCCGGGTAAGACTCATACCAGCCACACCAATCACACTGTACAACTTGTGATCTGAACCCAGTTAACAGCATGATAATAGAGGAGCCTCTAGAAAAGATGGCTCACTACAACAATAACCCGAATTTTTTTGGTAACAATAATTATGTACCAGTATTGCAGACAATCCGCACTTGGGATGGGCGCCCAGCATCCACTACGGACTACGAGAAATAGAATTATCGGTAAGTAAATTCTTATTTTCTCTGACGTCCTAGTGGATGCTGGGAACTCCGTAAGGACCATGGGGATTATACCAAAGCTCCCAAACGGGCGGGAGAGTGCGGATGACTCTGCAGCACCGAATGAGAGAACTCCAGGTCCTCCTCAGCCAGGGTATCAAATTTGTAGAATTTTACAAACGTATTTGCTCCTGACCAAGTAACTGCTCGGCAAAGTTGTAAAGCCGAGACCCCTCGGGCAGCTGCCCAAGATGAGCCCACCTTCCTTGTGGAGTGGGCATTTTAAGATTTTGGCTGTGGCAGGCCTGCCACAGAATGTGCAAGCTGAATTGTACTACAAATCCAACGAGCAATCGTCTGCTTAGAAGCAGGAGCACCCAGTTTGTTGGGTGTATACAGGATAAACAGCGAGTCAGATTTTCTGACTCCAGCCGTCCTGGAAACATATATTTTCAGGACCCTGACCACGTCAAGCAACTTGGAACCCTCCAAGTCCTTAGTAGCCGCAGGTACCACAATAGGTTGGTTCATGTGAAATGCAGAAACCACCTTAGGTAGAAAATTGAGGACAAGTCCTCAATTCTGCCCTGTCAGAATGAAATATTAAATAAGGGCTTTTATATGATAAAGCCGCCAATTCTGACACACGCCTGGCTGAAGCCAGGGCTAACTCGTCACTTCCATGTGAGATATTTTAAGTCCACAGTGGTGAGTGGTTCAAACCAATGTGACTTTAGGAAACTCAACACAACATGAGATCCCAAGGTGCCACTGGAGGCACAAAAGGAGGCTGTATATGCAGTACCCCTTTTACAAATGTTTGAACTTCAGGCACTGAAGCCAGTTCTTTTTGGAAGAAAATCGACAGGGCCGAAATTTGAACCTCAATGGACCCTAATTTTAGGCCCATAGACAGTCCTGTTTGCAGGAAATGGAGGAAACGACCCAGTTGAAATTCCTCTGTAGGGGCCTTCTTGGCCTCACCCCACGCAACATATTTTCGCCAAATGCGGTGATAATGTTTTGCGGTTACGTCCTTCCTGGTCTTGACCAGGGTAGGGATGACTTCATCTGGAATGCCTTTTTCCTTCAGGATCCGGCGTTCAACCGCCATGCCGTCAAACGCAGCCGCGGTAAGTCTTGGAACAGACAAGGCCCCTGCTGGAGCAGGTCCTTCCTTAGAGGTAGAGGCCACGGTTCGTCCGTGAGCATCTCTTGAAGTTCCGGATACCAAGCCCTTCTTGGCCAATCCGGAACCACGAGTATAGTTCTTACTCCTCTCCTTCTTATGATTCTCAGTACTTTTGGTATGAGAGGCAGAGGAGGGAACACATACACTGACTGGTACACCCACGGTGTTACCAGAGCGTCCACCGCTATTGCCTGAGGGTCCCTTGACCTGGCGCAATATCTGTCTAGTTTTTTGTTTAGACGGGACGCCATTATGTCCACCTTTGGTTTTTCCCAACGGTTTACAATCAGGTGGAAGACTTCTGGGTGAAGTCCCCACTCTCCCGGGTGAAGGACGTGTCTGCTGAGGAAGTCTGCTTCCCAGTTGTCCACTCCCGGAATGAACACTGCTGACAGTGCTATCACATGATTTTTCGCCCAGCGAAAATCCTTGCAGCTTCTGCCATTGCGCTCCTGCTTCTTGTGCCGCCCTGTCTGTTTACGTGGGCGACTGACGTGATGTTGTCCGATTGGATCAATACCGCCTGACCCTGAAGCAGGGGTTTCGCTTGACTTAGGGCATTGTAAATGGCCCTTAGTTCTAGAATGTTTATATGAAGAGATGTCTCCAGGCTTGACCATAAGCCCTGGAAATTCCTTCCCTGTGTGACTGCTCCCCAGCCTCGCAGGCTGGCATCCGTGGCCACCAGGACCCAGTCCCGAATGCCGAATCTGCGGCCCTCTAGAAGATGAGCACTCTGCAACCACCACAGGAGGGATACCCTTGTCCCTGGTGACAGGGTTATCCGCTGAAGCAACTGAAGATGCGACCCGGACCATTTGTCCAGTAGGTTCCACTGTGCGTGGAATCTGCCGAATGGGATTGCTTCGTAGGAAGCCACCATTTTTACCCAGAACCCTTGTGCATTGATGCACTGAAACTTGGTTCGGTTTTAGGAGGTTCCTGACTAGCTCGGATAACTCCCTGGCTTTCTCCTCCGGGAGAAACACCTTCTTTCTGGACTGTGTCCAGGATCATCCTTAGGAACAGAAGACAAGTCGTCGGAACCAGCTGCGATTTTGGAATATTGAGAATCCAATCGTGCTGCCGCAACACTACCTGATATAGTGCTACACCGATCTCCAACTGTTCCCTGGATCTTACCCTTATCAGGGAATCGTCCAAGTAAAGGATAACTAAAATTCCCTTCCTTCGAAGGAATATCATCATTACGGTCATTACTTCAGTAAAGACCCGGGGTGCCGTGGACCATCCCTACGGCAGCGTCCGAACTGATACAGTTCTGTACCATAACCTGAAATACCCTTGGTGAGAAGGGTAAATTTTGACATGAAGGTAAGCATCCTTGATGTTCCGAGACATCATGTAGTCCCCTTCTTCCAGGTTTGCAATCACTGCTCTGAGTGACTCAATTTTGAATTTGAACCTCTGTATGCAAGTGTTCAAAGATTTTAGATTTTAGATTTTAAAATCGGTCTCACCGAGCCGTCTGGCTTCGGTACCACAATAGTGTGAAATAATACCCCGTTCCCTGTTGCAGGAGGGGTACCTTGATTATCACCTGCTGGGAATACAGCTTGTGAATGGCTTCCAAAACTGCCTCCCTGTCAGCGGGAGACGTCGGTAAAACAGACTTTTGGAAACGGCGAGGGGAATACGTCTCGAATTCCAATTTGTACCCCTGAAATATTATCTGAAGGATCCAGGGGTCTACTTGCGAGTGAGCCCACTGCGCACTGAAATTCATTGAGAACGGGACCCCCCCGTGCCTGAACTTGTAAAGCCCTAGCGTCAAACTGAGGGCTTGTCAGAGGCGGAAAAGGGTTTCTGTTCCTTGGAACTGGCTGATCTCTGCAGCCATTTTCCTCTCCCTCTGTCACGGGCAGAAAAGAGGAACCCTTTTGTCCGCTTGCCAAGCAGGACTGCGCCTGATAATACGGCGTCTTATTTTTGAGAGGCGACCTGGGGTACATCCCCTCTTTTAAGGCAATACTTCCAAATGCCGTTTGGAATCCGCATCACCTGACCACTTTACTGGTATAATTGGACAACGCACTTATACTTGATGCCAGTCGGCAAATATTCCGCTGTGCATCATGCATCTATAGAAATGCATCTTTTAATTGCTCTATAGGCAATAATATACTGTCCTTATCTAGGATATCATATTTCCAGTCAGGGAATCCGACCCCGCCAACCCAGCACTGCACATCCAGGCTGAGGCGATTGTTGGTCGCAGTATAACACCAGTATGTGTGTAAATACATTTTAGGATACGCTCCTGCTTTCTATCAGCAGGATCCTTAAGGGCGGCCATCTCAAGAGAGGGTAGAGCCCTTGTTCTTACAAGCGTGTGAGCGCCTTATCCCCCCTAGGGGGTGTTTCCCAACGCACCCTAACCTCTGGCGGGAAAAGGTATACTGCCAATAACTTTTTTGAAATTATCAATTGTTATCAGGGGGAAACCCACGCATCATCACACACCTCATTTTATTTCTCAGATTCAGGAAAACTACAGGAAGTTTTTCCTCACCAAACATAATACCCCTTTTTTTTGGTGGTATTCATCTTATCAGAAAAGTGTAAACTTTTTCCATTGCCTCAATCATGCAATGTGTGGCCCTATTGGAAATCACGGTTGTCTCTTCACCGTCGACACAGGAGTCAGTACTCGTGTCGGCGTCTGTATCTGAGGTAACGGGCGCTTTAGGGCCCCTGTATGAGACGTCTGGACATGCACAAGCTGAGTAGCCGGCTGTCTCATGTCAACCACTGTCTTTTATACAAAGCTGACACTGTCACGCAATTTCAACAGTACATCCACTCAGGTGTCGACCCCCTAGGGGGTGACAACACTATTACAGACACTCTACTCCGTCTCCTCATCATTTTTCTCCTCACACATGTCGACACCAACGTACCGACACACAGCACACACACAGGGAATGCTCTGATAGAGGACAGGACCCTACTAGCCCTTTGGGGAGACAGAGGGAGAGTTTGCCAGCACACACCAGAGCGCTATATATATACAGGGATAACCTTATATACACTGGCGTGCGCAGCACATTTTATTAGGGGGTGCACCGTCGGAGGGGTGTGTCTAGCACTGCCTTTTGGGCGTGTCTAGAACCATCTATTGATGGTCAACGCATATAAAATATCTACCTTTGTACCAATCCTAATAAAGCAGATACATTGTCAGATGTTGTGGTGTGCACCAAACAAACACCCCTGATGGCACTCACTGCAATTACACTGCTCATCCTCAGCCTGGCTTGGCTCCCCCTCTCTTTCCCCTGCAAACTGCAGCAGCTTACTTACAAGTCACTCACTGACACTGACAGTCGCAGACTAGTATTGCTGCTGCTGCTGAAAAAACGAGTGACGTGTCAATGCTGCTGCCGACCGCCTGCCAGTATTGAATTTGTCTTTCTAAGAGGAACGCTGGCTGCATGCTGCTCCTCATCAGTGGCTGGCGTTGGCATAGCATAGAAGGAGAGAGGTGGGCATGTGGTGGGTGTGACGGGTTGGCATGCGAGCAGCATGACGTAATCACGTCACATCATACTGTTTTTGTACATGGACATGGAGCTGGGAATTTGAAAGCCGGTGTCAATGGCACCCTTGATTGACCCAGGCGTCCGGTCAGTAATGCAGTCCTGACAGGGTGCAACGCAGAGGGGACAGTAATCAGCCTGCTCGGTGATCGCTGCATCAGGCATATGAGATCGGGGTGCCAGACATTAGGGGGTGCCTGGCACCCCCCCTGCGCACACCTATGCTTATATAAGTGTTTTTCCCTTTATAGCTGCTGTATTGTTTATACTGCGCCTAATATGTGCCCCCTCTCTTTTTTAACCCCTTTCTGTAGTGTAGTGACTGCAGGGGAGAGCCAGGGAGCTTCCCTCCAACTGAGCTGTGAGGGAAAATGGCGCCAGTGTGCTGAGGAGATAGGCTCCGCCCCTTTCTCGGCGTCCTTATCATCCTTTTTCTGTATGTTTTGGCAGGGGTTAAATGCATCCATATAGCCCAGGAGTTATATGTGATGCATTTATTTTAGCCATATAAGGTTTTTATCGAATTATTGCGTCTCAGGGCGCTGCCCCCCCCAGCGCCCTGCACCCTCAGTGACCGGAGTGTGAAGTGTGCTGAGAGCAATGGCGCACAGCTGCGGTGCTGTGCGCTACCTTATCTGAAGACAGGATCGTCTTCTGCCGCCGATTTTTCCGGACCTCTTCGCTCTTCTGGCTCTGTAAGGGGGCCGGCGGTGCGGCTGCGGGACCCATCCAGGCTGGACCTGTGATCGTCCCTCTGGAGCTAATGTCCAGTAGCCAAGAAGCCCAATCCACTCTGCACGCAGGTGAGTTCGCTTCTTCTCCCCTTAGTCCCTCGATGCAGTGAGCCTGTTGCCAGCAGGACTCACTGAAAATAAAAAACCTAAACTAAAACTTTCACCAAGAAGCTCAGGAGAGCCACCTAGTGTGCACCCTTCTCGTTCGGGCACAAAAATCTAACTGAGGCTTGGAGGAGGGTCATAGGGGGAGGAGCCAGTGCACACCAGGTGATCCTAAAGCTTTCTTTAGATGTGCCCAGTCTCCTGCGGAGCCGCTATTCCCCATGGTCCTTACGGAGTTCCCAGCATCCACTAGGACGTCAGAGAAATATTAAATAGGGTTATGGTGTGTTCAAAATATATATATAAGTAAGAGAACCCCCTATTGTCAGGAGCCGTGGTAGCCCGACGGGAGAAGGTGCTGATGGCTGCGAGACCGAATAGTGTTCCCACTCCCCAGATGTCAGCTAGATGGGACCCTATTATAACATCACCTTGTGTATAGGGTGTCTTTTAATCTAAAATGTGACTCCCATAGCTGTGACAAATGGAATAAACAGTTACGTATAGTCCCACTGTATTGGATTATAATGGAAAGTAATCCAAGGTCCATCAAGGTACATCCATCGTGTGTTCAGTACCACTTTAGTGCAGGGAATTCCATGCAATATTCTCATTTAAGCCCATGGGGCTAATGGTGTTGAGTTTGAAAATCCATCTTGCTTCTAACATGAGGAGTTTGCCCCCTCTGTCTCCTCCTCGGATGGTATCTGGTACTTGATCTATGAGAATATGTTTGAGTGAGTTCAATGTATGTCTCTTCTCAGCGAAGTGCCTGGCTATGGGCTGATCGATCTTCTTCCCCGACAATGCTTGGCTGATGGCAGATCTGTGTAAAGCCATGCGTTCTCTTGCTGTCCTGATGGTCTTCCCCACATAGCCTTTGCCACATGGGCATGTTATAAGATAGACTATGTATTTGGAAGTGCAAGTTAGGACTTGCCTGATTTGTCCCACCTTCTCGGACAGGGGAAACTTGAAGGAGGATCCTGTCAGCATGTGTGTACACGTGGTACACCCTAGGCACCTATAGCATCCAGGTTTCTTAGTTAGAAAGTTGGAAGGGGAGATGTCACTGAATCCTGTTATATCTGGGTGGACTATACTGTCCTTGATATTCTTTCCCCTCAGAAAGCAAGCCATGGGTCTCTTGGACCTGAAGCATTTAAGATATTCATCTGTTCGCACTATGGGCCAGAGGGCTCTCACTGCTCTCTGGACCACTGGGCTGGTGGTGGTGTATGTGGTTTTCCATGGAATTACTTGTTGGATTGGTTCAGCAGGCTCGGCGGATGGTATATACTTGATGTCCATTGATAAAATCTCCTCCTTCTGTTGTTTTAATAGGGACCTGTCGTATCCTCTTTGAACAAATCTATGGATTAAGGAGTCGAGTTGGGTTGCCAACGTCGTTCTGTCGCTGTTAATCCTAGCTAATCTCAACATTTGTGATTTAGGTAGACCTTTGATTAAAGGTCTCGGGTGGTGACTGTTGGCCCTCAAGAGATTATTCTTGTCTGTTGGTTTTGTGTAAACTGACGTAGACACGACTTGATTGGAGCACGTAACATGGACATCCAGATAATCTGCCTCTGTGGTGCTGGATTTCTATAAATCTGGTGTATAGTAAAATGTGCTCCGATGTGTTATCTAGGAAGAAGAACTTCTTCTCTTCCTGAAACATGAAAATATTGGCATAAGACGGGGCAACTGAGCTCCCCATGGCGCAACCCGACCGTTGTTCGTAGAATTTCCCATTGAATAGGAAATAATTTCTCCGCAACGTCAGTTCCAGTAGTTGTAGGAACAACCCATGCCCAATGCATTGGACATCTTCCTGTATCAGGAACTTCTTCATTGCCTCTAGTCCCTCAGCATGAGGGATGCTTGTGTATAAATTACACACATCCATTACACATAATAGGGTGTCAGGAGGGATGTGATGGAGGCTTTTTAGTGCATTAAGGAATTCTGTTGTGTCCTTGATGAAAGTAGGTTGCTTTTTAACAAGGGGTTGTAAGATGAAGTCCAGAAACTGGGATATTGGCTGATATAAAGAATTTCTTGCAGAGATGATGGGGCGCCCGGGGGGTTCATCCAGACTTTTGTGAATCTTTGATGTGGTGAATAGAATTGGTACAACCGGAAATTGCTGTAAGAGAGCTTTGTGAAGTTTGTTGGAAATCTCTTGATCCTCTTTAGCTTTGTCCAAGATGTCATCCAATTCCCGTTTGTATTGGGCAGTGGGATCCATTGTTAATGTGGAGTAAGTGTTTAGGTCTGCCAGTTGTCTGTCAATTTCTCTGATATAATCAGGTAGGTTCTGGATTACGATCCCCCCTCCTTTGTCCGCTGGTCTGAATACCACATCTGTGTATCCACTGAGGTCTTTAAGGGCTGCTTTTTCTGCCCGTGACATGTTGAAGTGGATTTTGTCAGATGCTTTGGAGTATTTATCAACTGAGGTGTCCAAAAGCCGTGTGAAGGTTTTAATAGAGGCGTTTGTTGAGGGGGGGTCAAAAGTAGAACGAGATCTATTGTTGAGAAATTCAGAAAATATATTCGGTGTAGGATCAGGTGGTTTATCTTGATAGAATTCTTGCAGGCGTAGTTTCCTAGAAAAATGGTGAGATTCTAGGTTCCATTTGAAGTTGTCGTGCTGGTTCGTTGGCACGAAAGAAAGTCCTTTATTCAGGACCGCCATCTCGGTGTCACTGAAGGTCCTGGTGGACAGATTGAAAACTAAAGTTTCTTCTTGGCAACTAGATTTCTGGTGCCTTTTGTTCTGGCCACCCCTGCGGGTGGGAGATCTTTTGGGAGGCTTGATTTCATGGCCCCTTGTGCTTTTTCTAAAGGGATGTCGGTGGTCTGTGAGGGATCTTCTGAGTCCCCCGCCGCGAATTCACTGTCGCTAGTGGTGGAGGTTTTTCTAAGCGATTGACCTTCTCTCCGTCTCCTCCAGCCAGGGTTAAACCTCGGCTGTCTCTGGCCCGGAGCAGACCTCTCTCCCCCCATGATCCATTTGTAAACTTTGTTCTCTTCATAGTCGGTTTTGACTAGATCCAATTTGTTATGTTTGAAGCGGATCAATTCTCGCTTGTAACTGTCACACTGGTTTTGCAGTTTGGGGATCCAGTCCTGAGTCTGATCCTGTTGGAGAATGGGTAAATGTACCCGTTCAAACTCTATGATCTTGTCTCTGGTGTGTTTCAGCTCCCGGCCCACCTCTTCTATGACTAAGAGTATGAGGTCCATACTGCACTTGTTTAAGATGCCGATCCATCTTGCACAGAAATCCGGGTTATGTCGGCCCAATGTGGGGATGTTTTTAACTCTGAAACCCCTGGGAATCATGTGATCTCTGTGGTAATCTGACAATGATATGCCGTGCAGTAGGAAATCTGTTTCTTTTTTCTTTAACTTTAAAAGTTGTTGGTAAATGTCCTTCGAATCCAGTATTGATTCTGTGGGAGGTAGGCACTCTTTGAATCGCAGCCGATCAGCATCCTCATCCGTAAAGCTATAGGTGTCTCCTTTGTTAGCAATCACCCCCCTATGGCCACTCTGGTCGATGCTCTTTTGCAAGGTGCTGGGTGCTTCCATCCTGGTAAAGTGCACTGTGCCCAAATAAAGTGCTGAGTGAATTAGTGTCCAATGTTAAAAGCGAGATTCCACCTGGAGAAGTTCAATAAATTGCTCCACTTTTAAATTTTTCCTTCACTTATTTGTGTCTTGACAGCCCCGGCCAGCGCGATCCTATGCGCCGGCTGCTACTATAGCAACCCGGCGCATGGACGCGCGACGTCATCCGCAGCGGACCCCGGAAGTCCAGGGAGCGCGGCGGGGACAGAGTGGCCGGAGGCGTCCGTTCTCACGTCCGGTTGGCGGGTAATTCACGGCTTATAAGGTAAGCTCTAAACACACATCACATACACCTTGAAGAAGGGGCTTTGGGCTCCGAAACGTCGGTTTTGCATTGTATCTTGTGATGCTTTAAATACACAAGTTTTGTTTGACTAAATCCTGGAGTGCCGCCGATTTCTTTCTACATATCACCATTATTACGGAGGGCACCCAGGCCCACTGCACATCGTATCCAGTGAGTGCCGGGCTATTCCACAGTATATATATATATATATATATATTTTATTTTTTTTCTTTTATTTTTTTCTTTTCTTCTTCTTAGCTGGAACGGTAAAATCACGAAAAAAATATTGCGTGGGGTCCCCTCTTCAAAGCATAACCAGCCTTGGGCTCTTCGAGCTGGTCCTGGTTCTAAAAATGCGGGGAAAAATTTGCCAGGGGATCCCCCGTATTTTTAAAACCAGCACCGGGCTCTGCGCCTGGTGCTGGTGCAAAAAATACGGGGGACAAAAAGAGTAGGGGTACCCCGTATTTTTTACACCAGCATCGGGCTCCACTAGCTGGACAGATAACGCCACAGCCGGGGGTCACTTATACAGTGCCCTGCGGCCGTGGCATTAAATATCCAACTAGTCACCCCTAGCCGGGGTACCCTGGGGGAGTGGGGACCCCTTTAATCAAGGGGTCCCCCCCCCAGCCACCCAAGGGCCAGGGGTGAAGCCCGAGGCTGCCCCCCCATCCAAGGGCTGCGGGTGGGAGGCTGATAGCCTTGAGATTTTTGAACAAATATTGTTTTTTCCAGGAGTACTACAAGTCCCAGCAAGCCTCCCCGCAAGCTGGTACTTGGAGAACCACAAGTACCAGCATGCGGGAGAAAAAATGACCCGCTGGTACCTGTAGTACTACTGGAAAAAAATACCCAAATAAAAACAGGACACACACCGTGACAGTATAACTTTATTACACACCTGCCGACACACACATACTTACCTATGTTGACACGCCGACTGCCACAGTCTCTGACGATCCGAGGGTACCTGTGAAAAAATAAGAATTTACTTACCGATAAATTCTATTTCTCGTAGTCCGTAGTGGATGCTGGGGACTCCGTAAGGACTATGGGGAATAGCGGCTCCGCAGGAGACTGGGCACAAAAGTAAAGCTTTAGAACTACCTGGTGTGCACTGGCTCCTCCCCCTATGACCCTCCTCCAAGCCTCAGTTAGGATACTGTGCCCGGACGAGCGTACACAATAAGGAAGGATTTTGAATCCCGGGTAAGACTCATACCAGCCACACCAATCACACCATATAACTTGTGATCTAAACCCAGTTAACAGCATGATAACAGAGGAGCCTCTAGAAAAGATGGCTCACTACAGCAATAACCCGATTTTTTGGTAACAATAACTATGTACCAGTATTGCAGACAATCCGCACTTGGGATGGGCGCCCAGCATCCACTACGGACTACGAGAAATAGAATTATCGGTAAGTAAATTCTTATTTTCTCTAACGTCCTAAGTGGATGCTGGGGACTCCGTAAGGACTATGGGGATTATACCAAAGCTCCCAAACGGGCGGGAGAGTGCGGATGACTCTGCAGCACCAAATGAGAGAACTCCAGGTCCTCCTCAGCCAGGGTATCAAATTTGTAGAATTTTACAAACGTATTTGCTCCTGACCAAGTAGCTGCTCGGCAAAGTTGTAAAGCCGAGACCCCTCGGGCAGCCGCCCAAGATGAGCCCACCTTCCTTGTGGAATGGGCTTTTACAGATTTTGGCTGTGGCAGGCCTGCCACAGAATGTGCAAGCTGAATTGTACTACAAATCCAACGAGCAATATAGTCTGCTTAGAAGCAGGAGCACCCAGCTTGTTGGGTGCATACAGAATAAACAACGAGTCAGATTTTCTGACTCCAGCCGTTCCAGAAACCTATATTTCCAGGGCTCTGACAACGTCTAGCAACTTGGAGTCCTCCAAGTCCCTAGTAGCCGCAGGCACCACAATAGGTTGATTCAGGTGAAACGCTGAAAACCACCTTAGGGAGAAACTGAGGACAAGTCCTCAATTCCGCCCTGTCCGAATGGAAGATCAGATGAGGGCTTTTACAGGATAAAGACGCCAATTCTGACACGCACCTGGCCCAGGCCAGGGCCAACAGCATGACCACTTTCCATGTGAGATATTTTAACTCCACATATTTAAGTGGTTCAAACCAATGTGACTTTTGGAACCCAAAAACTACATTTAGATCCCAAGGTGCCACTGGAGGCACAAAAGGAGGCTGTATATACAGTACCCCCTTCACAAACGTCTGAACTTCAGGGACTGAAGCTAGTTCTTTTTGGAAGAAAATTGACAGGGCCGAAATTTGAACCTTAATGGACCCCCATTTCAGGCCCATAGACACTCCTGTTTGCAGGAAATGTAGGAATCGACCTAGTTGAAAATTCCTCCGTCGGGGCCTTACTGGCCTCGCACCACGCAACATACTTTCGCCAAATGCGGTGATAATGTTTTGCGGTTATATCTTTCCTGGCTTTGATCAGGATAGGAATGACTTCATCCGGAATGCCTTTCTCCTTCAGGATCCGGCGTTCAACCGCCATGCCGTCAAACGCAGCCGCGGTAAGTCTTGGAACAGACAGGGTCCTTGCTGGAGCAGGTCCCTTCTTAGAGGTAGAGGCCACGGATCCTCTGTGAGCATCTCTTGAAGTTCCGGTTACCAAGTCCTTCTTGGCCAATCCGGAGCCACGAATATAGTGCTTACTCCTCTCCATCTTATAATTCTCAGTACCTTGGGTATGAGAGGCAGAGGAGGGAACACATACACTGACTGGTACACCCACTGTGTTACCAGAGCGTCTACAGCTATTGCCTGAGGGTCCCCTGACCTGGCGCAATACTTGTCGAGTTTTATAAACATGTGGAAGACTTCTGGGTGAAGTCCCCACTCTCCCGGGTGGATCTGCTGAGGAAGTCTGCTTCCCAGTTGTCCACTCCCGGAATGAATACTGCTGACAGTGCTATCACATGATTTTCCGCCCAGCGAAGAATCCTTGCAGCTTCTGCCATTGCCCTCCTGCTTCTTGTGTCACCCTGTCTGTTTACGTGGGTGACTGCCGTGATGTTGTCCGAATGGATCAACTCCGGGTGACCTTGAAGCAGAGGTCTTGCTGAGCTTAGAGCATTGTAAATGGCCCTTAGCTTCAGGATATTTATGTGAAGTGATGTCTCCAGGCTTGACCATAAGCTCTGGAAATTCCTTCCCTGTGTGACTGCTCCCCAGCCTCGCAGGCTGGCATCCATGGTCACCAGGACCCAGTCCTGAATGTGCGGCCTTCTAGAAGATGAGCACTCTGCAACCACCACAGGAGAGACACCCTTGTGCTTGGTGACAGGGTTATCCGCTGATGCATCTGAAGATGCGACCCGGACCATTTGTCCAGCAGGTCCCACTGGAAAGTTCTTGCGTGGAATCTGCCGAATGGGATTGCTTCGTAGGAAGCCACCATTTTTCCCAGAACCATTTCATTGATGTACTGAGACTTGGCTCGGTTATAGGAGGTTCCCGACTAGCTCGGATAACTCCCTGACTTTCTCCTCCGGGAGAAACACCTTTTTCTGGACTGTGTCCAGGATCATCCCTAGGAACAGAAGACGAGTCGTCGGAATCAGCTGCGATTTTGGAATATTGAGAATCCAATCGTGCTGCCGCAACACTACCTGAGATAGTGCTACACCGACCTCCAACTGTTCCCTGGATCTTACCCTTATCCGGGAATCGTCCAAGTAAGGGATAACTAAAATTCCCTTCCTTCGAAGGAGTATCATCATTTCGGCCATTACCTTGGTAAAGACCCAGGGTGCCGTGGACCATCCATACGGCAGCATCTGAAACTGATAGTGACAGTTCTGTACCATAAACCTGAGGTACCCTTGGTGAGAAGGGTAATTGGGACATGAAGGTAAGCATCCATGATGTCCAGAGACATCATGTAGTCCCTTCTTCCAGGTTCGCAATCACTGCTCTGAGTGACTCAATCTTGAATTTGAACCTCCGTATGTAAGTGTTCAAGATTTTAGATTTAGAATCGGTCTCACCGAGCCGTCCGGCTTCGGTACCACAACAGTGTGGAATAATACCCCATTCCCTGTTGCAGGAGGGGTACCTTGATTATCACCTGCTGGGAATACAGCTTGTGAATGGCTTCCAAAACTGCCTCCCTGTCAGAAGGAGACATCGGTAAAGCCGACTTTAGGAAACGGCGAGGGGGAGACGTCTCGAATTCCAATTTGTACCCCTGAGATATCACCTGAAGGAACCAGGGGTCTACTTGCGAGTGAGCCCACTGCGCGCTGAAATTCATTGAAACGGGCCCCCACCGTGCCTGATTCTGCTTGTAAAGCCCCAGCGTCATACTGAGGGCTTGGCAGAGGCGGGAGAGGGCTTCTGTTCCTGGGAACTGGCTGATTTCTGCAGCCTTTTTCCTCTCCCTCTGTCACGGGGCAGAAATGAGGAACCTTTTGCCCGCTTGCCCACGAAAAGACTGCGCCTGATAATACGGCGTCTTCTTATGTTGAGAGGCGACCTGAGGTACAAACGTGGATTTCCCAGCTGTTGCCGTGGCCACCAGGTCTGAAAGACCGACCCCAAATAACTCCTCCCCTTAATAAGGCAATACTTCCAAATGCCGTTTGGAATCCGCATCACCTGACCACTGTCGTGTCCATAACCCTCTACTGGCAGAAATGGACAACGCACTTAGACTTGATGCCAGTCGGCAAATATTCCGCTGTGCATCACGCATATATAGAAATGCATCTTTTAAATGCTCTATAGGCAATAATATACTGTCCCTATCTAGGGTATCAATATTTTCAGTCAGGGAATCCGACCACGCCAACCCAGCACTGCACATCCAGGCTGAGGCGATTGCTGGTCGCAGTATAACACCAGTATGTGTGTAAATACATTTTAGGATACCCTCCTGCTTTCTATCAGCAGGATCCTTAAGGGCGGCCATCTCAGGAGAGGGTAGAGCCCTTGTTCTTACAAGCGTGTGAGCGCTTTATCCACCCTAGGGGGTGTTTCCCAACGCACCCTAACCTCTGGCGGGAAAGGATATAATGCCAATAACATTTTAGAAATTATCAGTTGTTATCGGGGGAAACCCACGCATCATCACACACCTCATTTAATTTCTCAGATTCAGGAAAACTACAGGTAGTTTTTCCTCACCGAACATAATACCCCTTTTTGGTGGTACTCGTATTATCAGAAATTAGAGCCCCTGACGGCCTATGAGACGTCTGGACAGGCACAAGCTGAGTAGCCGGCTGTCTCATGTCAACCACTGTCTTTTATACAGAGCTGACACTGTCACGTAATTCCTTCCAACAGTTCATCCACTCAGGTGTCGACCCCCTAGGGGGTGACATCACTATTACAGGCAATCTGCTCCGTCTCCACATCATTTTTCTCCTCATACATGTCGACACAAACGTACCGACACACAGCACACACACAGGGAATGCTCTGATAGAGGACAGGACCCCACTAGCCCTTTGGGGAGACAGAGGGAGAGTTTGCCAGCACACACCAGAGCGCTATATATATACAGGGATAACCTTATATAAGTGTTTTTCCCTTTATAGCTGCTGTATTGTTTATACTGCGCCTAATTAGTGCCCCCCTCTCTTTTTTAACCCTTTCTGTAGTGTAGTGACTGCAGGGGAGAGCCAGGGAGCTTCCCTCCAACGGAGCTGTGAGGGAAAATGGCGCCAGTGTGCCTTCTCGGCGGCCTTATCTCCCGTTTTTCTGTGTATTCTGGCAGGGGTTAAATTCATCCATATAGCCCAGGAGCTATATGTGATGCATTTTTTGCCATCCAAGGTGTTTTTATTGCGTCTCAGGGCGCCCCCCCCCCCAGCGCCCTGCACCCTCAGTGACCGGAGTGTGAAGTGTGCTGAGAGCAATGGCGCACAGCTGCAGTGCTGTGCGCTACCTTATCTGAAGACAGGAACGTCTTCTGCCGCCGCTTATCTCCGGACCTCTTCGCTCTTCTGGCTCTGTAAGGGGGCCGGCGGCGCGGCTCCGGGACCCATCCAGGCTGAACCTGTGATCGTCCCTCTGGAGCTAATGTCCAGTAGCCAAGAAGCCCAATCCACTCTGCACGCAGGTGAGTTCGCTTCTTCTCCCCTTAGTCCCTCGATGCAGTGAGCCTGTTGCCAGCAGGTCTCACTGAACATAAAAAACCTAAAACTAAACTTTTCACTAAGCAGCTCAGGAGAGCCACCTAGTGTGCACCCTTCTCGTTCGGGCACAAAAATCTAACTGAGGCTTGGAGGAGGGTCATAGGGGGAGGAGCCAGTGCACACCAGGTAGTTCTAAAGCTTTACTTTTGTGCCCAGTCTCCTGCGGAGCCGCTATTCCCCATGGTCCTTACGGAGTCCCCAGCATCCACTTAGGACGTTAGAGAAAATTATACTCACCTGCCAGCGTCCAGAGAAATCCACGTCCAGAGTATAATCCAGGAACTTGGCAAAATAAAAAAACGCAAAAACCCGACCAACGGACTGAAAGGAGTCCCATGTTGACACATGGGACCCCTTTCCCCGAATGCAGAGACCTCTCCGTGACAGCTGTCACTGAAAGGTCTCTTCAGCCAATCAGCGAGTGCAACGTCCTTGCACTCCGCTGATTGGCACTTTGCACGTCTGAGCAGACAGCGCATCGCACAGCTCCCTCCATTATATTCAATGGTGGGAACTTTGCGCCTAGCGGTGAGGTCACCCGCGGTCAGCCGCTGACCACGGGTAACCCCCCCGCTGACCGCAAAGTTCCCATCATTGAAAGTAATGGAGGGAGCTGTGCGATGCGCTGTCACAGCACAGACAGCGCACAGCCAATCAGGTGAGCGCCACGTAGTGGCGCTTCCTGATTGGCTGAAGGGACCTCAGTGATAGGAGTCACTTGGGGTCCTTGCACATTCGGGGAAAGGGGTCTCATGTGTCAACATGGGACCCCTTTCAGTCCGTTGGTCGGGTTTTTGCGTTTTTTTTATTTTTTTTGCCAAGTACCTGGATTATACTCTGGACGTGGATTTATCTCTGGACGCTGGCAGGTGAGTATAATTTTTTCACAGGTACCCTCGGATCGTCGGAGACTGTGGCAGTCGATGTGTCGACATAGGTAAGTATGTGTGTCGGTAGTGTGTAATAAAGTTTTACTTCTCACGGTGTGTGTGTGCTGTTTTTATTTGGGTATTTTTTTTTACAGTAGTACTACAGGCACCAGCGGGCCCGTTTTTCGCCCACATGCTGGTACTTGTGGTTCTCCAAGTGCCAGCTTGCGGGGAGGCTTGCTGGGACATGTAGTACTCCCGTAAAAAAATAAGCATTTACTTACCGATAATTCTATTTCTCGTAGTCCGTAGTGGATGCTGGGGACTCCGTAAGGACCATGGGGAATAGCGGCTCCGCAGGAGACTGGGCACAAATAGAAAGCTGTAGGACTACCTGGTGTGCACTGGCTCCTCCCCCTATGACCCTCCTCCAAGCCTCAGTTAGGATACTGTGCCCGGAAGAGCTGACACAATAAGGAAGGATTTTGAATCCCGGGTAAGACTCATACCAGCCACACCAATCACACCGTACAACCTGTGATCTGAACCCAGTTAACAGCATGATAACAGAGGAGCCTCTGAATAGATTGCTCACAACAATAACCCGTTTAGTTAACAATAACTATGTACAAGTATTGCAGACAATCCGCACTTGGGATGGGCGCCCAGCATCCACTACGGACTACGAGAAATAGAATTATCGGTAAGTAAATTCTTATTTTCTCTGACGTCCTAGTGGATGCTGGGGACTCCGTAAGGACCATGGGGATTATACCAAAGCTCCCAAACGGGCGGGAGAGTGCGGATGACTCTGCAGCACCGAATGAGAAAACTCAAGTTCCTCCTCAGCCAGAGTGTCAAATTTGTAAAATTTTACAAAGGTATTTGACCCTGACCAAGTAGCAGCTCGGCAAAGTTGTAAAGCAGAGACCCCTCGGGCAGCCGCCCAGGATGAGCCCACCTTCCATGTGGAGTGGGCTTTTACAGATTTTGGCTGTGGCAGGCCTGCCACAGAATGCGCAAGCTGAATTGTACTACAAATCCAGCGAGCAATAGTTTGCTTAGACGCAGGAGCACCCAGCTTGTTGGGTGCGTACAAGATAAACAGCGAGTCAGATTTTCTGACTCCAGCCGTCCTGGAAACATATTTTCAGGGCCCTGACAACGTCTAGCAACTTGGAGTCCTCCAAGTCCCTAGTAGCCGCAGGCACCACAATAGGCTGGTTCAGGTGAAACGCTGAAACCACCTTAGGGAGAAACTGAGGACGAGTCCTCAATTCCGCCCTGTCCGAATGGAAAATCAGATAAGGGCTTTTACAGGATAAAGCCGCCAATTCCGACACGTGCCTGGCCGAAGCCAGGGCCAACAGCATGATCACTTACCACGTGAGATATTTTAAATCCACAGATTTAAGTGGTTCAAACCAATGTGATTTTAGGAACCCCAAAACTACATTGAGATCCCAAGGTGCTACTGGAGGCACAAAAGGAGGCTGTATATGCAGCACTCCCTTGACAAACGTCTGAACTTCAGGAACTGAAGCCAGTTCTTTCTGGAAGAAAATCGACAGGGCCGAAATCTGAACCTTAATGGATCCCAATTTGAGGCCCATAGACACTCCTGTTTGCAGGAATCGACCCAGTTGAAATTCCTTCGTCGGGCCTTCCTGGCCTCGCACCACGCAACATATTTTCGCCAAATGCGGTGATAATGCTTTGCGGTTACATCCTTTCTGGCTTTTATCAAAGTAGGGATGACTTCCTCTGGAATGCCTTTTTCCTTCAGGATCCGGCGTTCAACCGCCATGCGGTCAAACGCAGCCGCGGTAAGTCTTGGAACAGACAGGGTCCTTGATGGAGCAGGTCCCTTCTTAGAGGTAGAGGCCACGGGTCCTCTGTGAGCATCTCTTGAAGTTCCGGGTACCAAGTCCTTCTTGGCCAATCCGGAGTTCTTACTCCTCTCCTTCTTGAGTGTCCACAGCTATCGCCTGAGGGTCCCTTGACCTGGCGCAATATCTGTCCAGTTTTTTGTTGAGACGGGACGCCATCATGTCCACCTTTGGTTTTTCCCAACGGTTTACAATCACTTGGTTGACTTCTGGGTGAAGTCCCCACTCCCCCGGGTGGAGGTCGTGTCTGCTGAGGAAGTCTGCTTCCCAGTTGTCCACTCCCGGAATGAACACTGCTGACAGTGCTATCACATGATTTTCCGCCCAGCGAAGAATCCTTGCAGCTTCTGCCATTGCCCTCCTGCTTCTTGTGCCGCCCTGTCTGTTTACGTGGGCGACTGCCGTGATGTTGTCCGACTGGATCAGCACCGGCTGACCTTGAAGCAGAGGTCTTGCTTGGCTTAGGGCATTGTAAATGGCCCTTAATTCCAGGATGTTTATGTGAAGAGACGTTTCCATGCTTGACCACAAGCCCTGGAAATTTCTTCCCTGTGTGACTGCTCCCCAGCCTCTCAGGCTGGCATCCGTGGTCACCAGCACCCAATCCTGAATGCCTTAGTGCTTTTTTGCTGAGCCAAATAGGAGCGACAGAGAGGTTGAACAATGGAAAATTACATATAACATTATAACATAACGGACAACTATAAAGTTGACACATAACATAACAGACAATTAGAAAGGTGACACAACAATAGATAACAATCACCTTAACATTTGAACAAGTCGGTGAAAATGTGTTACCATAAGAACTATTGAACTTACCACCAGCCAGGTGAAACTGCTCTGGGTGGGTGTCCAGTGCCCCCTGTGGATGCAAAGAAAAGGATTTATCTGGTATCAAAATTCTGTTTTCCCACTAGGGGTCACTGGAGTACTCTTGGGACGTAACAAAGTTTCTCCCTTGGGCGGAAGAGCTGTCTGATGTGAAAGAAGATACTACCTGTGGTAGAAAAGCAGGATTTGTCAAAAGTTCCGCCCTGCCAGTAAGAAATAACAGATACGGTGGCTTGCATGACAAGGCACCCAATTGTGCAACACACCTTGCTGAAGCTAAGGCTAGGAGAAACATGGTTTTCCATGTTATAAACTTACCATTCACGAGTTGCAAGGGTTCAAAACTTGACTGCAAAAACATGCAAAACTACATTCAAGACCCATGGAGCTGTAGGTGGAATGAATGGAAGTTGAACTCTAAGGACACCTTGCAGGAAATTGTGAACTGTTGGCAAAAGAGCGAAACGCCTTTGAAAGAAAACTGACAAGACAGAGACCTGCACCATTAGTGTTGCGAAACGTAGTCCTCCATCTAACCCCGTCTGTAAAAATAGCAAAAGATGGAATAACTTGAAAGAAGATGTCGGAAGATGTCGGAAACAGCCTAGCTTCACACCAACCTATATAAGCTCGCCAAATCCTGTGATAATGAGCTGCTGAAACTTGTTGGTATAACCAACTATGGAATGCCCTCTCATCTTGAAAGTAGTCTCAACAGCCACCCTGTAAAACGCAGCCACGCTAAATCGGGGTAAAGGAACGACCCCTGCTGTAGTAGGTCTGGACGTAGTGGGATCAGCCAGGGATCATCTGCGAGTAGACCATGGAGATCCGAGAACCACACTCTCCGAGGCCAACGAGTCGCCACTAGTATGACGGTCGTGGACTATCGTTTGATCCACTTTAGCAACCGAGGAAGCAGGAGAAATGGAAATAGATACACAAGGCTATACGGCCACGCCAAGGTGAGAGCAATCACTGCCACTGTCTTTGGATCTCTTGTTTTGGACACATATCTGTCTGATGATTGTGGCGAGAAGCCATTAGATCCACCTTTGGGTAACTCCACCGTTGGACTAACATCTGGAACACTTCTGGATGTAAGGCCCATTCTCCTGGAGGAAAATCCTGCCGACTGAGATAATCTGCTTCCCAGTTGTGCACTCCTGGAATGAAGACCGCCAACAATATCACGTGGTGATGTTCGGCCCAATTGAGGATTCGAGCAACCGCTCGCATGGCCTTGTGACTTTGAGACCAACCCCTTTTTGTTGATGTATGCGACTTCTGTCGCGTTGTCTGACTGAACCTGAACAGTCTGAAACAGGAGCAAGTGAACTGCCTGACGCAGAGCGTTGTAAATTGCCCTGAGTTCCAGGACATTGATTGACAGTAATCTTTCTCGGTCTGAACATAGACCCTGAAACTGACAATGTTGGACCACTGCTCCCCAACCTTTGAGACTTGCTTCCATCATCAGAATTATCCAATTCCAGACTCCGAACCTTTTTCCTGCACTGAGATTTTGTATGTGGAGCCACAAGAGTAGTGATACATAACGGACAATTAGAAACTTGACACGACAATAGATAACAATCACCTTCACATTTGAACAGGTCGGTGAAAATGTGTTACCATAAGAACTATTGAACTTACCACCAGCCAGGAGAAACTGCTCTGGGTGGGCGTCCAGTGCCCCCTGTGGGTGCAACGAAAAGGATTTATCTGGTAAGTATCAAAATCCCGTTTTCTTTCTAATCCACTAGGGGTCACTGGAGTACTCTTGGGACCTACCAAAGTTTCCCCCTTGGGCGGAAGAGCTGTTTGGTACCAGTAACACTACACGGCCAAAGCTAGAAGCTGATGCCGCAGAATTATCAAACTTGTAAAAGCGCACAAACGTGTGCACTGATGGCCATGTAACTGCACGGCAAGGTTGCGTCGTAGAAGCTCTAAGGCCTGCTGCCCATGACGTTCCCATCGACTAGCTTGAAAGTGTACCTGTCGAATGGTCAGGTTAATCTATCTGGCCAAGGTCTGTTTGGAAGCTGGCCAACCTATATTGACTGCATCATAGAGAACAAACAAAGTATCGTTATATGTACAGTTGATGTTCGGGCTACATAAACACGGAGTGCGCGTACCACATCCAAAGTAGCTGGAGTACCTGAATCTTCGGGAAAACAGGAATTACGATTGGTTGATATGAAAGAAGATACTACCCGTTTTAGAAAAGCGTGATTTGTCCAAAGTTCCGCTCTGTCAGTATGAAATACCAGATACAGTGGCTTGTATGACAAGGCACCCAATTGTGCAACACGCCCTGCCGAAGCTAAGGCTAAGAGAAATACTGTTTTCCAAGTTATACTACAGCAGGGGTCGTTCTTTTACCCCGATTTAGCGCGACTGCGGTTTACGGGGTGGCTGTTGAGACCACTTTCAAGACGAGAGGGCATTCCACAGTTGGTTATACCAACTATGTTACGTGTTAGGAAGCCAGTTTCAGCAGCTCATTATCACAGGATTACTGTCAATCAGTGTCCTGGAACTCAGGGCAATTTACAACACTCTGCGTCAGGCAGTTCACTTGCTCCTGTTTCAGACTGTTCAGGTTCAGTCGGACAACGCAACAGAAGTTGCATACATCAACAAAAAGGGGATGGACTCAAAGTCACATGGCCATGCGAGAGGTTGCTTGAATCCTCAATTGGGCCGAACATCACCACATGATATTGTCCTGGAGACAAGCACACCATCTGATGAATTTGTAGATGAGAGCTGGATCACTATGCGAGAAGATCCAGTTGAAAGGGACCTGAGTGAAATCTTCCGAACTGAAGTGTTTTGAAAGATGCCCCCATCTGTCTTAACAGTCGAATGCACAAATGCACCGAGACTGTCCGTGGTTTGAGCACTAGCAGTACTAGATGACGAATAGCATGTACTTTCTGTTGTGGCAGGTAAATGCGTTGATCCACCGTAATCAGAATCATTCCTAAAACGGAATTCTTTGACAATCCAACCATACTGAGCTAGTACACTGTACAACAGTAAGGCATGTTAAAGAATTTGTTGAGACGAAGCCTTGATGAGAAGGTCATCTAAGTATGGAACGATTATCACTCCCAGGGATCTGATATGAACTATCATCACAGACATCACCTTTGTGAATACCCGAGGCGCTTGTCGTACTGCAAACTTAAGTCCACCAGATGCGGTGGCCAAATTGGAATGTGTAAGTACGCATCCTTGAGATCCCGCAAAATCATGAATTGCTGTGGTTCTAAACCTGCAATCACTGACCGTAGGGATTCCATCTTGAATGTGTAGTAAATGACGTACCGATTGAACCCCTTTAGGTTCCATATCGGTTTGACTGAGCCATCCGGCTTTGGTACTACAAAAAGATTGGAATAAAACCCTTGACCTTGTTGGTGTACTGGAACCTGAACCAAAACTGCTGAATGTACGAGAGACTGAATAGCCGTCTACAGACCTGCTCACTTGTCTGCTGACACAGGCAGACCTGTCTTGAAAAACTGCATCGGTGATAGACAATCAAACTCATTGAAACCTCTTAAAACAAAACTGCGGATCCACCCATCTGTGATGTCTGAAACCACGCAAAGGGAAACTTCTGAAGGTGTGCTCCCACAACTGAAGAGCAGAGATGGGCTGGAAGCCCGTCATGCCACTGGATTAAGTCCTGACGATGGTTAGTGGTTTGTTGAAAACCCCGTCCCTCTGCATGGTTGGCAGGTAAACAGATCCCCCCCTCATTTACTGGGAATTTAATTTGTCCAATTCAGGACCAGTTAACATCAGTAGAAGGCAACGCCTCTATTCCTCGTTTTGATTCTGCCTCGGCCTGTCAAGAACGCAACCACAGCAGCTGTTGGGCTGCAAGCCGAGAACAAACTTGTCCAACGTCCAACGAAGCCGTACCTAAATACTCAACCAATTCACAAATGTGATCGGTAAGAAATATAAGCTGGTCTGAGGAAAAACCCTGTTGTAGGCCTAATCTGAGCTGTTTCACCCATGCAACTACAGCCTTGTTAACCCAAACTCCAACTTAAACAGGTATAAGCATCACCCCTGTTGCTGTATACATGGACTTTAGCATGGCCTCCAGCTTACTCTCCGAGGGGTCTTTAAGCGTAGCTGCACCTGGGACTGGAATAGTAAATTTTAGTGAAAGTTTAGAAACTGAAGACTCCACCGATGGCGATTTAGTTGTCATAGCCTGTGGGAAAAGATACTTAGACAGAAATCGTGTTGTCCCAGAAAAACGTTTAACTGGATTTAGCCATGCTTCTATTAAATGCTTATTAAGAGATATGAATAAGAAAAACACACAGTCGCCCATAGTCTGCTAGCAATAAAACCTCATATGTTTCAGTGCAACCTAGCAGCTGGCGTACCGCTCTAATGAGATCATCATAGCTCGGGCTATTAGTGACCTCTCTATCTGACTCCTGACCAAATGCTGAGATATCAGATGTGGCATTGAATCCTCAGAATGTGATTATGAGACAAACGATGACCATTCTTAGAAACTGAACTATACATGGACTTTGTAACCCAGCAAAGTTCTAGAAACATCCTGAGCCCACATTGGCTGCTCACACGGTATTAACCGTGAATCAGACTTAGCCGCCTCACGGTCTTTTTCTGCAGCGGACAACTCTGACTGCAAATCAGGCATTCTCACAGTTATCACAGACAAGCTGCTGTTTCTCATATTGTCATGCAGACAGACAATAATACAGTGAGACAACGTCCGCACAACTCAGTGATAATAACTGTAGTGTCTATAATACCGTGTGCACCGCACTGTGTTATAGAGGAAACCTATGATGGTCACTGTGCCACCTACTAAACACCCCTGCCCCCTCCAGTGGCCGTGTGTTGTAGGACTGACATATTGCTGTAGGAAGAAGTAGGTGTGTCACCTTTGTGTGAAAAAAGCGTCCCAGCATGTTTTAATAAACCTATAGACATCTGACTATACCCTAGATGTAAAACCTATGTACCCCCAAAAGCACTAATAACCTAGGCTTAATAGCCTGTTATGTCCCTTATAGCCCTGGCCACCATCCCTTATATTTAGGGGGAACCGCTGAACTAGGGACCGCCATGACCTCCCCCAGCAGCTATCCACTGTGGTCTGTGCGCTGGTGGAAGCTGGAGAGCGGGGTAGATGTGTAATGTGACGGGCGTCCAGCGGCGGCAGTGTGATCTGTCCGCTGCTGCAAGCCGCACTGCCGGGAGCCACTTCTCTGGAGCCGCGAGGTGTAGCCTGACAGGTGTCCAGCGGCAGCATTATGTGACCACTGCTGGAAGCCGCTTCCCAGTTGTCTAGAGGGGCAGATTGTAGAGGCCAGCGGCAGCGGTTTGGAGCTGCACTGCCAGGAGCCGGGGAGTGGGCAGGTGTGGAGCGACGCAGGCGCCCAGTGGCAGTATGTGTCTGACCGCTGGTGGGAGCCGGGAAGCGGGGGAGTTTGAGCCAGTAAAGCTATACCTTAGTAAGCAGCTTGTGGAAAACACTTTCCCCGCACATGGAGGGGCGGCAGCAGGAGCTGACTGCCCCACTATCACAGCAACAAACAGGTCCAATGGAGCGGCAGCAGCATAAGCTGTTCTCACAGTTATCACAGACAAGCTGCTGTTTCTGATTTTGTCATGCAGATAGACAGACAACACTGATGAAGGTCTATGGGGGGCTTCCCTGTCTAAGCACCAATAAGCCTTCGCTGCACAACAGCAGCACACACTCACGGACCCACGCTTTCTAATAAGCTGGGAAGGGAGTGTGATTGATACAAGAAAAAATATTTAGAAAATTTAAAGTAAACCCTGGAATGACTCCAAAATGTGACCTTCCCTAGTGAAGGCACAAAGATCACTGAGGCATCTTGGGAGTATGGAGGGGGGAAAAAGGGTTACACATTTAAATATTTAAATGTGCCTATCCCTGCTATCGCACCGTTCATATCCCAAGAGTACTACAGTGCCCTCTAGTGGATGAAAAATAAATAAGTGATGTCACTGTGACGCTCCCAGATCCTCTCACCTCCCACTCACGCCCCTGTATTATTACTATAGATATAAGTGATGTTACTGTGATTCTCCCAGATCCCCCTCACCTCCCCAGTCATGTCCCTGTATTATTACTACAAGTATAAGTGACGTCACTGTGACACTCCCAGATCCTCCACACCTCCCCAGTCATGTCCCTGTATTATTACTACAAATATAAGTGACGTCACTGTGACGCTCCCAGATCCTCTCACATCCCACTCATGTCCCTGTATTATTACTATTGATATAAGTGATATCACAGTGACACCCCCAGATCCCTCTCACCTCCCCAGTCATGTCCCTGTATTACTATAGATATGTGATGTCACTGTGACACCCCCAGATCACCTCACCTCTCCAGTCATGTCCCTGTATTATTACTACAAATATAAGTGACGTCACTGTGACACCCCCAGATCCCCTCACCTCCCCAGTCATGTCCCTGTATTATTACTACAAGTATAAGTGACGTCACTGTGACACTCCCAGATCCTCCTCACCTCCCCAGTCATGTCCCTGTATTATTACTACAAATATAAGTGACGTCACTGTGACGCTCCCAGATCCTCTCACATCCCACTCATGTCCCTGTATTATTACTATTGATATAAGTGATATCACAGTGACACCCCCAGATCCCTCTCACCTCCCCAGTCATGTCCCTGTATTACTATAGATATGTGATGTCACTGTGACACCCCCAGATCACCACACCTCCCCAGTCATGTCCCTGTATTATTACTACAAATATAAGTGACGTCACTGTGACACCCCCAGATCGCCCTTACCTCCCCAGTCATGTCCCTGTATTATTACTATAGATATAAGTGATGTCACTGTGACTCCCCCAGATCCTCTCACCTCCCCACTCATGTCCCTGTATTATTACTATAGATATAAGTGGTCACTGTGACATCACCACCACTTCCAATGTATAATAATAATAATAATAATAAATAATACCAGGACACCACAAGCTGCTCCTCCATTCTAATAATAACCATACACAAAAACCTGCTCCCCCTGTATTGTACTAATAACAACAGGACACCCCATATTGCTCTCCCTGTATATTAAACATAAAATGACACCATAGGCTGCTCCCTCTGCAAAAAATAATAATAATAATAATAATAATAGGACACAACAGGCTGTTCCCAATCTAAAATAATAATAATAACAACAACAGGACACCACAGGCCGCTCCCTTTTGTATAATAGTAATAATAATAATAATGCTTCCCCTGTATAATAATAACAGGACACCACAGGCTGCTCATCCTGTATAAAAACAGGATACCACAGGCTGCTCTTACTGTACAATAATAATAACAGGACACCACAGGCTGCTCCCCCTGTATAATAATAATAATAATAATAATAATAATAATACACCACTGGCTGCTCCCCCTGTATTATTATAATAATAATAATAATAATAATAATAACTGTACACCACAGGCTGCTCCTCCTGTATAATAATAATAACAAGACGCCACAGGCTGATACTTCTGTATTATAATAATAATAACAACAAAAACAACAACAACAGGACACCACAGGCTGCTTCCCCTGTAGAGTAGGATGCCACAGGCTGCTCCACCTGTCTATTATGACAACACAGGATGCTACCCCTGTATATTATTGCAACACAGGCCGCTCCTCCTGTATACTATGACAGTACAGGAAGCTACCCCTGTATACTATGACAACACAGGCCACTCCCCCTGTATACTATGACAGCACAGGATGCTACCCCTGTATATTATGACAACACAGGCTGCTCCTCCTGTATACATTGACAACACAGGCCGCTCCCCCTGTACAGCACAATGCCACAGGTCACAACACCTGCAATGTCCCGTGTATAGAATTACGGTAACAGTTTGGTCTTGTGCCACCTGTATTACGGTAACGGTGGGGTCTGCGCCACTTGTATTTTGGTAACCACGGGGTCTGCTCCAAATGTATTACCATAACGGTGGGGTCTGTGCCACCTGTATTATGGTAACGGTGGGGTCTGCGCCTCCTGTATTACGGTAATGGCGGAGTCTGCGCCACCTGTATTACAGTAACGGCGCGGTCTGCGCCACTTGTATTTTGGTAACCACAGTGTCTTGTGCCTGCTGTATTACAGTAATGGCGGGGTCTGCTCCACCTGTATTATGGTAACGGCGAGGTCTGCGCCACCTGTATTACGGTAATGGCGGGGTCTGCGCCACCTGTATTACGGTAACGGCGAGGTCTGCGCCACCTGTATTACGGTAACGGCGGGGTCTGTGCCACCTGTATTACGGTAACGGCGGGGTCTGCGCCACCTGTATTACGGTAATGGCGGGGTCTGCGCCACCTGTATTACGGTAACGGCGGGGTCTGCACCACCTGTATTACGGTAACGGCGGGGTCTGCTCCACCTGTATTATGGTAACGGCGGGGTCTGCGCCACCTGTATTACAGTAACGGCGGGGTCTGCGTCACCTGTATTACGGTAACTGCGGGGTCTGCGCCACCTGTATTACGGTAACGGCAGGGTCTGCACCACCTGTATTACGGCAGCGGCGGGGTCTGCGCCACCTGTATTACAGTAATAGGACACTAGAGTGTCAGCCACCTGTACAGGGATAATGCAGCACCAGAGGCTGCTCCAGCTGCACTATAACAAGGCACCAGAGGCTGCTCCCCCTGTAGTACAGAACCTGACACCAGAGCTGCTCAGCCTATAGAATAATAATAATAATATCATTACCTGCTGCCAGACACAGCAATGGCTGCTCTCTGCTCCTGCTGCCTTGTGGGAATGATAGAAGGAGCTCAGACCAGGGGAAAATGGCCGCCGCTCCTGACGTCACTACACTGCCAGGGAACCTATTGCTGCAGCCGGACTGGTCTACAAGAAAATGGCCGCCGGCCTCCTGCACTGAGGACATTAATGGTAATATTCATTACAGAGGGCGGGGCTGTGGGCGGGGAGGAACCAGTCACTGGGAATCAGCTTGTGCCAATCACTGTTTCCACCTTACTTCCACATACAGGTCTGCTGCAGTGTCCGTGGAGATCAGGTAATTATTATACAGGGGGAGCAGCCTGTAGTGCCCTGATATTATTATTATACAGGGGGAGCAGCCTGTGGTGTCCTGTTGTTATTATTATTATTATTATTATTATGATGACAGCTGCAGAGCATTACTCCACCACTGGCAGTGTGACAGCTGCAGAGCATTACTCCACCACTGGCAGTGTGACAGCTGCAGAGCATTACTACACCACTGGCAGTGTGACAGCTGCAGAGCATTACTACACCACTGGCAGTGTGACAGCTGCAGAGCATTACTACACCACTGGCAGTGTGACAGCTGCAGAGCATTACTACACCACTGGCAGTGTGACAGCTGCAGAGCATTACTACACCACTGGCAGTGTGACAGCTGCAGAGCATTACTACACCACTGGCAGTGTGACAGCTGCAGGCTGAGCCCCTCATTGCCGCCCCCCCCCCCCCCCCCCCCAGCAGTCACGTCATTATAATGGTGCAACATGTGAAATGCCCGCTAGGAGGGCGCCACACGTATAACGACGGCCATCTGCTGTAGAGACACCGGGTTGTATTATATAATGCCAGTATCAGAAGAGATGTATGATAACAGTAACCAGATATAAATCCCACATAATCTCTATTTTAATTACATTTCATGTTTGTATCACCCCCTCTATAGCTTCGGCTTCCTAAATACTAATTTATTAACACTATAGTTTTTTCACTGGTATGCTACGCTGGGCTTTCTGGCTTATGCTGGTGTTTTGGGGTGCCACACCCTGCACCTAGATATAGCGCCAGGGACCCCAAATATACAGAGACGCCTTGATGCGGGTTTGGGGCTTATTCACACATTTGCGCAAATATGTGTAACGAAGATCTCTGAATTCTATTATTATGTGGAATTTATATCTGGTTACTGTTATCATTCAGGGTGCTGGGGGAAACCAATTGCCTTTCTTTCTTGCTCAGAAATACCCCTCCCTTTCGAGCACCTGAATGATATCACTAAGCTAATTGAGCCTCTACCAATATATATGTTCACTATGCAGTACAGCCTTATGGAGCTGGGTCACAGGAACCTCGGAGACACTGACCAGGACTCTATGGCTGTGGGGAAATATGAGACTTAATGACCACTCTATTCCATATTTACTATGTTACATGTGCAATATGTTTTATGTATTATATTTATTCCAGGAACTCCAGCTGTGAGGAACGGAGTCTTTATTACACATCACATATTCTGTATTCTCTCTGATTCACCGAGGATGGACAAAGACATGAGTCACAGGACTGAGAGGATAATAAAAATCACCCTGGAGATCATCTACCTGCTGACTGGGCAGGTGAGTGGATCTGGGAGCGTCACAGTGACCTCATCTATAGTAATAATTCAGGGACATGACTGGGGAGGTGAGAGGATCTGGGAGCGTCACAGTGACCTCATCTATAGTAATAATACAGGGACATGACTGGGGAGGTGAGAGGATCAGGGAGTGTCACAGTGACGTCACTTATATCTATAGTAATAGTACAGGGACATGACTGGGGAGGTGAGAGGATATGGGAACATCACTGTGACCTTATATCTATAGTAATAACTCGGGGACATGACTGGGGAGGTGAGTTCTGGGAGCATCACTGTGACATCACTTTTCTCTAACGTCCTAGTGGATGCTGGGGCCTCCGTAAGGACCATGGGGATAGATGGGCTCTGCAGGAGACATGGGCACTTTAAGAAAGAATTTAGGTTCTAGTGTGCACTGGCTCCTCCCTCTATGCCCCTCCTCCACACCTCAGTTTGATACTGTGCCCAGACGAGCTGGGTGCTTTTCAGTGAGCTCTCCTGAGTTTGCTATAAGAAAGTATTTTGTTAGGTTTTTTATTTTCAGGGAGATCTGCTGGCAACAGACTCCCTGCATCGTGGGACAGACGGGAGTGAAGCATCCCTACTCACTGAAGCTAGGTCCTGCTTCTTAGGCTACTGGACACCATTAGCTCCAGAGGGATCGTACGCAGGATCTCACCCTCGCCGTCCGTTCCCAGAGCCGCACCACCGTCCCCCTCGCAGAGCCGGAAGACAGAAGCCGGGTGAGTATTAGAAGCAAAGAAGACTTCACAGGCGGCAGAAGACTCCGTTCTTCACTGAGGTAAAGCACAGCACTGCAGCTGTGCGCCATTGCTCCCAAACACCTCACATATTCCGGTCACTGTAAGGGTGCAGGGAGCAGGGCGCAGGGGGGGGGGCCCTAGGCAGCAATATAAACCTCTTATTTGGCAAAAGGAGCATATATACAGCTGGACACTGTATATAAGCATGAGCCCCCGCCAATTTTACACTTTACGTGGGACAGAAGCCCGCCGTCGAGGGGGCGGGGCTTCTCCCTCAGCACTCACCAGCGCCATGTTTTTCTCCACAGCACCGCTGAGGGGAAGCTCCCCGGTCTCTCCCCTGCTTATACCACGGTAGAAGAGAGGGTTTTAAAGAAGAGGGAGGGCACATAATTCGGAGCAGACAATAACAGCGCTACTGGGTAAACATTAAATTGCTGTGTTTTTTCCTGGGTCATATAGCGCTGGGGTGTGTGCTGGCATACTCTCTCTCTGTCTCTCCAAAGGTCCTTGTGGGGAGCTGTCTTCAGATGAGCATTCCCTGAGTGTGTGGTGTGTCGATACATGTGTGCCGACATGTCTGAGGTAAAAGGCTCTCCTAAGGAGGAGATGGAGCAAATATGTGTGTGTGTGGTGTCTCCGTTGACAACGCCGACACCTGATTGGATATGTGAAATAAAGTGCTGAGGTAAATTTATTGCACAAAAGATTAGAGAACAGACAGGGAATCTACCCATGTCTGTCCCTATGTCGCAGAGACTTCAGAGTCTCTCAATGCTCACTATCCAAAATAATAGACACTGATATCGACACGGAGCCTGACTCCAGTGTCAACTACGTTAATGCAAAGTTACAGCCAAGACTGGCAGAAAAGTATTCAATATATGATTATTGTAATAAAAGATGATTTGCATATCACTGATGACTCATCTGTCCCTGACACGAGGGTACACATGTTTAAGGGGAAGAAAGCTGAGGTCAATTTCCCTCCTCTCATGAAGAAAAAGAGCGGGAATCTCCAGACAAGAAGCTGCAGCTTCCCAAAAAGAATTCTCAGGGAGTATCCTTTCCCCACTAGGGCCAGGATGTGATGGGAATCTTCCCCTAGGGTGGACAAGGCTTTGTCACGTTTACCCAAAAGGTAGCGCTGACTTAACAGCTGTCCTCAGGGATCCTGCATATTGGTTGCAGTAAAAGTACTATGAAGTCCATTTACACACATTCTTGTACACTACTCAGACCGGCGATTGTGTCGGCATGGGTTTATAGCGCTGTAACAGCGTGGACAGATACCTTATCATCGGAGATTTGAACCCTAGATAAGGATACCATGGTATTGACCCTAGTATGTATGTATGTATGTATATATATATATATATATATATATTAGTGATGTGCACCGAAAATTTTTCGGGTTTTGGGTTCGAACGCGTTTTGGCAAAACCTCACCGATTTTTTTTTTGTCGGATTCGGTTGTGTTTTGGATTCAGGTGTTTTTAAAAAAAAAACCTAAAAAACAGCTTAAATCATAGAATTTGGGGGTCATTTTGATCCCATAGTATTATTAACCTCAATAACCATAATTTACACTCATTTCCAGTCTATTCTGAACACCTCACACCTCACAATATTACTTTTGGTCCTAAAATTTGCACAGAGGTCGCTGGATGGCTAAGCTAAGCGACACAAGTGGCCGACACAAACACCTGGCCCATCTAGGAGTGGCACTGCAGTGTCACGCAGGATGGCCCTTCAAAAAAATACTCCCCAAACAGCACATGACGCAAAGAAAAAAAGAGGCGCAATGAGGTAGCTGTGTGACGACTAAGCTAAGCGTCCCTAGTGGCCGACACAAACACCTGGCCCATCTAGGAGTGGCACTGCAGTGTCACGCAGGATGGCCCTTCCAAAAAATACTCCCCAAACAGCAGATAACGCAAAGAAAAAAAGAGGCGCAATGAGGTAGCTGTGTGAGTAAGCTAAGCGACCCTAGTGGCCGACACAAACACCTGGCCCATCTCACGCAGGACGGCCCTTCCAAAAAATACTCCAAAAACAGCACATGACGCAAAGAAAAATGAAAGAAAAAAGAGGTGCAAGATGGAATTGTCCTTGGGCCCTCCCACCCACCCTTATGTTGTAAAAACAGGACATGCACACTTTAACGAACCCATCATTTCAGCGACAGGGTCTGCCACACGACTGTGACTGAAATGACTGGTTGGTTTGGGCCCCTACCAAAAAAGAAGCAATCAATCTCTCCTTGCACAAACTGGCTCTACGGAGGCAAGATGTCCACCTCATCATCATCCTCCGATTCATCACCCCTTTCACTGTGTACATTCCCCTCCTCACAGATTATTAATTCGTCCCCACTGGAATCCACCATCTCAGATCCCTGTGTACTTTCTGGAGGCAATTGCTGCTGGTGAATGTCTCCATGGAGGAATTGATTATAATTCATTTTAATGAACATCATCTTCTCCACATTTTCTGGAAGTAACCTCGTACGCCGATTGCTGACAAGGTGAGCGGCGGCACTAAACACTCTTTCGGAGTGCACACTGGAGGGAGGGCAACTTAGGTAGAAGAAAGCCAGTTTCTGCAAGGGCCTCCAAATTGCCTCTTTTTCCTGCCAGTATACGTACGGACTGTCTGACGTGCCTACTTGGATGCGGTCACTAATATAATCCTCCACCATTCTTTCAATGGTGAGAGAATCATATGCAGTGACAGTAGACGACATGTCAGTAATCGTTGGCAGGTCCTTCAGTCCGGACCAGATGTCAGCATCAGCAGTCACTCCAGACTGCCCTGCATCACCGCCAGCGGGTGGGCTCGGAATTCGTAGCCTTTTCCTCGCAGCCCCAGTTGCGTGAGAATGTGAAGGAAGAGATGTTGACGGGTCGCGTTCCGCTTGACTTGACAATTTTCTCACCAGCAGTTCTTTGAACCTCTGCAGACTTGTGTCTGCCGGAAAGAGAGATCCAACGTAGGTTTTAAATCTAGGATCGAGCACGGTGGCCAAAATGTAGTGCTCTGATTTCAACAGATTGACCACACGTGAATCCTGGTTAAGCGAATGAAGGGCTCCATCCACAAGTCCCACATGCCTAGCGGAATCGCTCTGTTTTAGCTCCTCCTTCAATGCCTCCAGCTTCTTCTGCAAAAGCCTGATGAGGGCAATGACCTGACTCAGGCTGGCAGTGTCTGAACTGACTTTACGTGTGGCAAGTTCAAAGGGTTGCAGAACCTTGCACAACGTTGAAATCATTCTCCACTGTGCTTGAGACAGGTGCATTCCACCTCCTTTGCCTATATCGTGGCCAGATGTATAGGCTTGAATGGCCTTTTGCTGCTCCTCCATCCTCTGAAGCATATACGCTGTGTGCGTATTCTGGAAAGCGGTGATACAAAGCGTAGCCTACCTAGGAACGAGTTGGCGTTTGCGAGATCCTGCTACTGGTGCCGCCGCTGCTGTTCTTGCAGCGGGAGGCAATACATCTACCCAGTGGGCTGTCACAGTCATGTAGTCCTGAGTCTGCCCTGCTCCACTTGTCCACATGTCCGTGGTTAAGTGGACATTGGGTACAACTGCATTTTTTAGGACACTGGTGAGTCTTTTTCTGACGTCCGTGTACATTCTCGGTATCGCCTGCCTAGAGAAGTGGAACCTAGATGGTATTTGGTAACGGGGGCACACTACCTCAAGCAATTGTCTAGTTCCCTGTGAACTAACGGCGGATACCGGATGCACGTCTAACACCAGCATAGTTGTCAAGGCCTCAGTTATCCGCTTTGCAATAGGATGACTGCTGTGATATTTCATCTTTCTCGCAAAGGACTGTTGGACAGTCAATTGCTTACTGGAAGTAGTACAAGTGGTCTTCCGACTTCCCCTCTGGGATGACTCCCAGCAGCAACAACAGCAGCGCCAGCAGCAGTAGGCGTTACACTCAAGGATGCATCGGGGGAACCCCAGGCAGGAACCCCAGGCAGGAGGACTCGTCAGACTTGCCAGTGACATGGCCTGCAGGACTATTGGCTTTCCTGGGTAAGGAGGAAATTGACACTGAGGGAGTTGGTGGTGTGGTTTGCGCGAGCTTGGTTACAAGAGGAAGGTATTTACTGGTTAGTGGACTGCTTCCGCTATCGCCCAAAGTTTTTGAACTTGTCACTGACTTATTATGAATGCCCTGCAGGTGACGTATAAGGGAGGATGTTCCGAGGTGGTTAACGTCCTTACCCCTACTTATTACAGCTTGACAAAGGCAACACACGGCTTGACACCAGTTGTCCGCATTTCTGTTGAAATACTTCCACACTGAAGAGCTGATTTTTTTTTATATTTTCACCAGGCATGTCAATGGCCATATTCCTCCCACAGACAACAGGTGTCTCCCCGGGTGCCTGACTTAAACAAACCACCTCACCATCAGAATCCTCCTTGTCAATTTCCTCCCCAGCGCCAGCAACACCCATATCCTCATCCTGGTGTACTTCAACACTGACATCTTCAATTTCACTATCGGGAACTGGACTGCGGGTGCTCCTTTCAACACTTGCAGGGGGCGTGCAAATGGTGGAAGGCGCAAGCTCTTCCCGTCCAGTGTTGGGAAGGTCAGGCATCGCAACCGAAACAATTGGACTCTCCTTTGGGATTTGGGATTTCGAAGAACGCACAGTTCTTTGCTGTGCTTTTGCCAGCTTAAGTCTTTTCTTTTTTTCTAGCGAGAGGATGAGTGCTTCCATCCTCATGTGAAGCTGAACCACTAGCCATGAACATAGGCCAGGGCCTCAGCCGTTCCTTGCCACTCCGTGTCGTAAATGGCATATTGGCAAGTTTACGCTTCTCCTCAGGCGCTTTTTAATTTTGATTTTTGGGTAATTTTTTCACTGATATTTTGTGTTTTGTATTTTACATGCTCTGTACTATGACATTGGGCATCGGCCTTGGCAGACGACGTTGATGGCATTTCATAGTCTCGGCCATGACTAGTGGCAGCAGCTTCAGCACGAGGTGGAAGTAGATCTTGATCTTTCCCTATTTTTTTAACCTCCACATTTTTGTTCTCCATATTTTAATGCGCACAACTAAAAGCCACCACAGGTATACAATGTAGATGGATGGATAGTATAGTATTATATATTACTTATGGACGACGAGTGCACTGACGACACAGAGGTAGGTACAGCCGTGGCCTACCGTACTGCTTATATATATATATAATATACTGTATATATAACGGACCTGGTGGACACTGTCAGCAGACTGCTAAACTAGTATGAAGAAAAAAAAACCCACCACAGGTATACAATGTAGATGGATGGATGTTAAAGTAATATAGCATTATATATTACTTTTATATATATATATATATATATATATATATATATATATATAAAACATGCCCAAAGAGACATTAGTCTACTGGGTTCTAGCGTCAACGCTATGTCGATTTCTGGTAGAAGTGTCCTGTGGAACATGCAATGGACAGGTGATGTCGACTAAAAGAGGCATATGGAAGGTTTACCTTACAAGGCTGAGGAATTGTGTGGAGAAGGGCTCTCGGACCTTGTCTCCACAGCTATAGCTGGTAATTCTGATCTTTTGCCTTATATTCCCTCACAGCCTAAGAAAGCACGACATTATCAAATGCAGTTCTTTCAGTCGCAGAATAACAAGAAAGTACGAGGAGCGTCCTTTCTTACCAGAGGTAAGGGTACAGGGCACAGCTAGTTCCCAGGAACAGAAGTCCTCCACGGCCTCTACTGCATCCAACGCATGATGCTGAAGCTCCGGTAAGGGAGTCCGCCCCAGTGGGAGCACGTCTTCGACTCTTCAGCCACATCTGAGTTCACTCACAGGTGGTTCCCGGGGCAATAAAAAAATTGTTTCTCAGGGTTACAAGCTGGGATTCGAAAGGTGCCTCCTCGCCGGTTTTTCCTTATCGGACCTACCGGCTTCTCCCCAGGAAGGGAGATAATATTAAATACAATTCACATTGTACCTCCAACAGGTGGTGCTCAAGGTACCCCTCCTGCAACAAGGAAGGCGAGAAAGGCATTCCGGATGAAGTCATTCCTACTCAACCTTGGCTGTAGTCCCGAAACCGTACGGTTCGGTCAGACCTATTTTTAAAATTAAAATCTCTGAACCTATACGGGAAAAGGTTCAAATTTAAAGTGGAATCGCCCAGAGCGATCATCGCCAGCCTGGAAGGGGGGGATTTGATGTTGTATCTAAACATAAATGCTGCATACCTTCATGTTCCCATTTATCCACCCCATCAGGCGTACCTGAAAATTGCGGTACAGGATTGTCATGACCAATTTCAGGGTAATTGGTGTAAATAATGGTGCTCCTACGCAAGCAGGGAGTCACAGTTGTCCCATACTTGGACGATCTCCTAATAAGGGCGAGATCAAAAGAGCAGTTGTTGAACAGCGTGTCACTTTCGCTGAAGGTGTCACAGCAACATGGCTGGATTCTCAATTTCCCGAGGTCACAGTTGGTTCCTATAACTCGTCTGCCCTTCTTGGGTATGATTCTGGATACAGACCAGAAATGGGTTTACCTTCAGATAGAGAAGGCCCAGAAACTCATGACTCCCTTCAGCAGGTTCCATGCGAGGACTTTCCAATGGGACCTACTGGACAAGTGGTCCGGGTCACAGATTCATCAGTTGATCACCCTATCCCCCAGGGCCAGGGTATCTCTCCTGTGGTGGCTGCAGAGTGCTCACCTTCTCAAGGGCCGCAGATTCGGCATTCAGGACTGGGTCCTGGTGAGCACGAACGCCAGCCTCCGAGTTTGGGGTGCAGTCACACAGGGAAGAAATTTCCAAGGTCTATGGTCAAGTCAAGAGACTTGCCTTCACATCAACATCCTGAAATTAAGGGCCATATACAACGCCCTACGTTAAGCGGAGACCCTGCTTCGTGACCAACCGGTTCTGATTCAGTCAGACAACATCACCGCAGTAGCTCATGTAAACTGTCAAGGCGGCACAAGGAGCAGAGTGGCGATGGCGGAAGCCACCAAGATTCTTCGCTGGGCGGAGAATCACGTAAGCGCACTGTCAGCAGTGTCCATTCCGGGAATGGACAACTGGGAAGCAGACTTTCTCAGCAGACACGACCTCCACCCGGGAGAGTGGGGACTTCATCAGGAAGTCTTCACACATATTACAAGTCGGTGGGAACTGCCACAGGTGGACATGATGGCATCCCGCCTCAACAAAAAGCTACAGCGGTATTGCGCAATGTCAAGAGACCCTCAGGCAATAGCTGTAGACGCCCTGGTGACACCGTGGGTGTTCCAGTCGGTTTTATGTATTTCCTCCTCTTCCTCTCATACCCAAGGTGCTGAGGATAATAAGAAAAAGAGGAGTGAGAACAATACTCATTGTTCCAGATTGGCCACGAAGGACTTGGTATCCAGATCTGCAAGAAATGCTCACAGAGGACCGTGGCCTCTTCCTCTAAGACAGGACTTGTTGCAACAGGGGCCCTGTCTGTTCCAAGACTTACCGCGGCTGCGTTTGACGGCATGGCGGTTGAACGCCGGATCCTAGCAGAGAAAGGCATTCCGGATGAGGTCATTCCTACGCTGATAAAGGCTAGGAAGGACGTGACAGCTCAACATTATCACCGTATATGGCGAAAATATGTTGCTTGGTGTGAGGCCAGGAATGCTCCTACGGAGGAATTCCAGCTGGGCCGTTTCCTTCACTTCCTACAGTACGGAGTGAATTTGGGCCTAAAATTGGGTTCCATTAAGGTCCAGATTTCGGCCCTATCCATTTTCTTTCAAAAAGAGTTGGCTTCTCTACCTGAAGTTCAGACGTTTGTAAAGGGAGTGCTGCATATTCAGCCCCCTTTTGTGCCTTCAGTGGCACCTTGGGATCTTAACGTGGTGTTGAGTTTCCTGAAATCCCACTGGTTTGAACCACTCAAAACGGTGGAGTTGAAATATCTCACGTGGAAGCTGGTCATGCTATTGGCCTTGGGTTCGGCTAGGCATGTGTCAGAGTTGGCGGATTTGTCACATTAAAGCCCCTATCTGGTTTTCCATGCGGATAGAGCAGAATTGCGGACCCGTCCACAATTTCTACCGAAATTGGTTTCATCCTTTCATATAAACCAACCCATTGTGGTGCCTGTGGCTACTACTGACTTGGAGGATTCCGAGTTACTTGATGTGGTCAGGGCTTTGAAGGTTTATGTAGCCAGAACGGCTAGGATCAGGAAAACAGAGTCTTTGTTTATCCTGTATGCTTCCAACAAGCTTGGTGCTCCTGCTTCAAAGCAAACTATTGCTCGCTGGATCTGTAACACGATTCAGCAGGCTCATTCTGCGGCTGGATTGCCGCTGCCAAAATCTGTTAAGGCCCATTCCACTAGGAAGGTGGGCTCTTCGGCGGCTGCCCGAGGGGCCTCGGCATTACAGCTTTGCCGAGCGGCTACTTGGTCAGGTTCAAACACTTTTGCAAAGTTCTACAAGTTTGATACCCTGGCTGAGGAGGACCTTGTGTTTGCTCAATCGGTGCTGCAGAGCCATCCGCACTCTCACACCCGTTTGGGAGCTTTGGTATAATCCCCATGGTCCTTACGTAGTCCCCAGCATCCACTAGGACGTTAGAGAAAATAAGATTTTACTTAATGGTAAATCTATCTCGTAGTCCGTAGTGGATGCTTGGCGCCCGTCCCAAGTGCGGACTTCTTCTACAAAACTTGCATATAGTTATTGCTTCAATAAGGGTTAAGTTATGGTTGCATCAGGGTTTGACCTGATGCTCTGTTATTTGTCATACTGTTAACTGGTTGTTATCACGTGTTATACGGTGTGATTGGTGTGGCTGGTATGAATCTTGCCCTGGATTACCAAAATCATTTCCTTGTACTGTCAGCTCTACTGGGCACAGTTTCTCTAACTGAGGTCTGGAGGAGGGGCATAGAGGGAGGAGCCAGTGCACACCATAATCTAAATTCTTTCTTAAACTGTTGATGTCTCCGGCGGAGCCTGTCTATCCCCATGGTCCTTACGAAGTTCCCAGCATCCACTACAGACTACGAGAAATAGATTTACCAGTAAGTAAAATCTTATTTTATCTATAGTAATAAAACAGGGACATGACTGGGGAGGTGAGAGGATCTGGGATCATCACTATGACCTTATATTTCTAGTAATAATACAGGGACATGACTGGGGAGGTGAGGGGATCTGGGAGTGTCACAGTGACATCATTTATATCTATAGTAATAATAAAGGGTCATGACTGTGGAGGTGAGTGAATCTGTGAGCGCCGCTGTGACCTTATATCTATATTAATAATACGTATATGACTGGAGAGGTGAGGGGATCTGGGAGTGTCACAGTGACATCACTAATATCTATAGCAGGGCTGGCCAAACCGGTCCTCGAGATCTACCAACAGTTCATGTTTTCCAGGCCTCCTGGAGATCTTTAGAATTGTCAGTTAGGAATGTATGCAGCACATCTAAATTAGTAATGACTACACCTGTGCACCAGCTAGGTGGTCTGGAAAATGTGTACTGTTGGTAGCTCTCGAGGACTGGTTTGGCCAACCCTGATCTATAGCAATACAGGGCCATGACTGGGGAGGTGAGGGGAACTAGGAGATGCACCGTGACGTCATATATAGTAATAATACAGGGACATGACTGGAGAGGTGAGGGGATCTGGGAGTGTCACAGAGACATCACAGATATCTAGTAATAATACAGGGACATGACTCGGGAGGTGAGGGGATCTGGGAGCGTCACAGTGACATCACTTATCTATCGTACTAATACAGGGACATGACTGGGGGAGGTGAGGAGATCTGGGACTGGCACAGTAACATCACTTATATCTCTAGTAATAATACAGGGACATGACTGGGGAGGTGAGGGGATATGGGAGTGTCACAGTGACATCACTAATATCTATAGTCATAATAGAAGGACCTGACATGGGAGGTGAGGGGATTTGGCAGCCTCACTGTGACATCGCTTATATCTATAGTAATAATACAGGTATATGACTGGGGAGGTTAGGGGATCTGGAAGTGTCACAGTAACATCACATATATCTCTAGTAATAATACAGGGACATGACTGGGCAGGTGAGGGGATATGGGAGCGTCACAGTGACATCACTAATATCTATAGTCATAATAGACGGACATGACTTGGTTGGTGAGGGAATCTGGGAGCATCCCAGTGACCTAACTTATATCTATAGTAATAATACAGGGACATGACTGGGGAGGTGATGGGATATGGAAGCGTCACTGTGATGTCCCTTTTATCTATAGTAATAATACAGGGACATGACTGGGGAGGTGAGGGGAACTAAGAGGCACAGTGACGTCACTTATATCTATAGTAATAATACAGGGACATGACTAGGGAGGTGAGGGGATCTGGGAGCATCACAGTGATGTCCCTTTTATCTATAGTAATAATTCAGGGACATGACTGGTGAGGTGAGGATATCTGGATGTTCACAGTGACATCACTTATATCTAAAGTAATAATACAGGGACATGACTGGGGAGGTAAGGAGAACTGGGAGTGTCACTGTGACATCACATATCTTTAGCAATAATACAAGGACATGACTGGGGAGGTGAGGGGATCTGGAAGTGTCACAGTGACATCACTTATATCTATAGTAATACTACAGGGACATGACTGGGGAGGTGAGGGGATCTGGGAGCGTCACAGTGACCTAACTTATAGCTATAGTAATAATACAGGGACGTGATTGGGGAGGTGATGGAATCTCGGAGCGTCACAGTAACCTAACGTGTATATATATAGTAATAATACAGGGACATGACTGGGGAGGATGAAGGGATCTGGGAGTGTCACAGTAACATCACTTATATCTATAGTAATAATACAGGGACATGACTGGGGAAGATGAGGGGATCTGGGAGTGTCGCAGTAACATCACTTATATCTATAGTAATAATACAGGGACATGACTGGGGAGGTGAGATGATCTGGGATTGTCACTGTGACATCACTTATATCTTTTGTAATAATATGAGAACATGACTGGTGAGGTGTGAGCGTCACTGTGAATTCACAAATCTATAGTAATAATGCAAGGACATGACGGGGGAAAGGTGATCTGGGAGTGGCACAGTGATGTCACTTTTATCTATAATAATATAGGGACATGACTGGGGAGGTGAGGGAATCTGGGAGTTTCACAGTGACGTCACTTATATTTATAGTAATAATACAAGGACATGACTGTGGAGGTGAGGGGATCTGGGAGCGTCAATGTGACATCACATATCTATAGTAATAATACAGGATCATGACTGGGGAGGTTAGCGGATCTGGGAGCTATACAGTGACATTACTTTTATCTTTAGTAGTAATACAGGGACATGACTGGGAAGGTGAGGGGAACCGGGAGCATTACAGTGACGTCACTAATATCTATAGTTATAATACAGGGACATGACTGGGGAGGTGACAGAATCAGTGCGTCACAGTTACATCACATATCTATAGTAATAATACAGGGACATGACTGGGGAGGTGAAGGGATTTTGGAGCTTCATAGTGACGTCACTCATATCTATAGAAATAATACAGGGACATGACTGCGGAGGTGAGGTGATTTAGAAGCGTCACTGTGAAGTCACTTATATCTGTAGTAATAATAAAGGGACATGACTGGGGAGGTGAGGGGATCTGGGAGCATCACAGTAACATCACTTATATCTATAATAATAATAATAATAATAATACAGGGACATGACTGGGAAGGTGAGGGGGGTCTGGGAGTGTATATATTGATATTTGATGTCTCCTCCATTACACAGGATTACACAGTAGTGAAGAAGACATCCAATGAGTGTGAGATACTCAACAGCCATCCCCGTGTGTCAGGAGGACTGAGTAGAACCCAGAGCCCCATCCCAGTGCCTCCACCTCACTCACTAATACATGAGAGACACAATGACAAGAAGATCCTGGAACTCACCAATAAGATCATTCAGCTGCTGACTGGAGAGGTGACTGCTGGGAATGGGGCATTATACAGTAACACCGGGGGACGTGTCTTCGTGATGACTGGAGTGGTGACTGCTGGGAATGGGGCATTATACAGTAACACCAGGGGATGTGTCTGGGTGATGACTGGAGAGGTGACTGCTGGGAATGGGGCATTATACAGTAACACCAGGGGATGTGTCTGGGTGATGACTGGAGAGGTGACTGCTGGGAATGGGGCATTATACAATAACACCAGATGATGTGTCTGGGTGATGACTGGAGAGGTGACTGCTGGAAATCTGACATTATACAATAACACCGGGGGATGTGTCTGGGAGATGACTGGAGAGGTGACTGCTGGGAATGGGGCATTATACAGTAACACCGGGGAATGTGTCTGGGTGATGACTGGAGAGGTGACTGCTGGGAATGGGACATTATACAGTAACACCAGGAGATGTGTCTGGGTGATGACTGGAGAGGTGACTGCTGGGAATGGGGCATTATACAGTACCACCAGGTGATGTGTCTGGGTGATGACTGGAGAGGTGACTGCTGGGAATGGGGCATTATACAGTAACACCAGGGGACGTGTCTGGGTGATGACTGGAGAGGTGACTGCTGGGAATGGGACATTATACAGTAACACTAGTGGATGTGTCTGGATGATGACTGGAGAGGTGACTGCTGGGAATGGGGCATTATACAGTAACACCAGGTGATGTGTCTGGGTGATGACTGGAGAGGTGACTGCTGGGAATGGGGCATTATACAGTAACACCGGGGAATGTGTCTGGGTGATTACTGGAGAGGTGACTGCTGGGAATGGGACATTATACAATAACACCAGAGGAAGTTTTTGGGTGATGACTGGAGAGATGACTGCTGGGAATGGGGCATTATACAGTAACACCAGGGGATGTGTCTGTGTGATGACTGGAGAGGTGACTGCTGGGAATGGGGCATTATACAGTAACACCAGGGTGTGTGTCTGGGTGATGACTGGAGAGGTGACTGCTGGGAATGGGACATTATACAGTAACACCAGGAGATGTGTCTGGGTGATGACTGGAGAGGTGACTGCTGGGAATGGGGCATTATACAGTACCCCCAGGGGATGTGTCTGGGTGATGACTGGAGAGGTGACTGCTGGGAATGGGGCATTATACAGTAACACCAGGGGACGTGTCTGGGTGATGACTGGAGAGGTGACTGCTGGGAATGGGACATTATACAGTAACACTAGTGGATGTGTCTGGATGATGACTGGAGAGGTGACTGCTGGGAATGGGGCATTATACAGTAACACCAGGTGATGTGTCTGGGTGATGACTTGAGAGGTGACTGCTGGGAATGGGATATTATACAGTAACACCAGGGGATGTGTCTGGGTGATGACTGGAGAGGTGACTGCTGGGAATGGGGCATTATACAGTAACACTAGGGGATGTGTCTGGATGATGACTGGAGAGGTGACTGCTGGGAATGGGGCATTATACAGTAACACCAGGTGATGTGTCTGGGTGATGACTTGAGAGGTGACTGCTGGTAATGGGGCATTATACAGTAACACCAGGGGATGTGTCTGGGTGATGACTGGAGAGGTGACTGCTGGGAATGGGACATTATACAGTAACACCAGGGGATGTGTCTGGGTGATGACTGGAGAGGTGACTGCTGGGAATGGGACATTATACAGTAACACGAGGGGATGTGACTGGGTGATGACTGGAGAGGTGACTGCTGGGAATGGGGCATTATACAGTAACACCGGGGGATGTGTCTGGGTGATGACTGGAGAGGTGACTGCTGGGATTGGGACATTATACAGTACACCAGGGAATGTGTCTGGGTGATGACTGGAGAGGTGACTGCTGGGAATGGGACATTATACAGTAACACCAGGGGATGTGACTGGGTGATGACTGTATCACTGTGTGTGTCAGGTGCCTATAAGGTGTCAGGATGTCACTGTCTATGTCTCCATGCAGGAGGGGGAGTATATAGAGGAACACAGGTGTCTGTACAAGGACGTGATGATGGAGAATCACCGGCCCCTCACATCACTGGGTAAGAGGAGACTGTCATGTATTGTACAGGGGAGAGCAGGTATGGGGGCCCCTATATACACACATCATCTGATAATCACATATATACACTGTATTCAGTCACTGTGTGTCTCCTACAGATGGGTCCAGTAACAGAGATACCCCAGAGAGATGTCCCCGTCCTCTGTATTCCCAGGATTGTACAGAGGAGAATCACAGGATCCCACAGGAGGATCAGGTAGGTGGGCTATAGGGTCGTCCCAATAAACCAAAGTGACTGTCACTATATGTTGTGTAGAGGAGCTGTGTGTCATTATATTTGTCTTGTTTACATAGGGTGAAGCCCAATTAAATAATATTAAAATCAAAGATACAGAGGAAGAAGAAGAGACGTATGTGACTGATATGAAGGGAGAAGATATAGAGGGAGAAGAAGAGACGTATGTGACTGATATAAAGGCAGAAGATATAGAGGGAGAAGAAGAGACGTATGTGACTGATATAAAGGCAGAAGATATAGAGGGAGAAGAAGAGACGTATGTGACTGATATAAATGCAGAAGATATAGAGGGAGAAGAAGAGACGTATGTGACTGATATAAATGCAGAAGATATAGAGGGAGAAGAAGAGACGTATGTGACTGATATAAAGGCAGAAGATATAGAGGGAGAAGAAGAGACGTATGTGAGGGGTGATCAGCAGTGTAAGGAGGAGGAGATCCCTACAGATATCAGCACAGGTGAGTAATAAACACTTATTACAGAAAAGAGTCACATATTCTCCCTGCTCAGTCACTACAGCAATCTCTTATCCTACACCCTCCTCTGTCAGTACAACGAATGAGGAATATTTATTTTCCCAGTGAGCAGTCAGGAGCCATCAGCCCCTATTATACTCCTGCTCTCCCCCTCACATCATGTCACTGTGTGTTACCAGCCCAGAGATCTGGCCAGTCTCCACCCCACACTCTCTGGTGTATCTCATACATCAGGATCCATCAGCCCCTATTATACTCCTGCTCTCCCCCTCACATCATGTCACTGTATTTTACCAGCCCAGAGATCTGACCAGTCTCCTCCCCACACTCTCTGGTGTATCTCATACATCAGGATCCATCAGCCCCTATTATACTCCTGCTCTCCCCCTCACATCATGTCACTGTGTGTTACCAGCCCAGAGATCTGACCAGTCTCCTCCCCACACTCTCTGGTGTATCTCATACATCAGGAACCATCAGCCCCTATTATACTCCTGCTCTCCCCCTCACATCATGTCACTGTGTTACCAGCCCAGAGATCTGACCAGTCTCCTCCCCACACTCTCTGGTGTATCTCATACATCAGGATCCATCAGCCCCTATTATACTCCTGCTCTCCCCCTCACATCATGTCACTGTATTTTACCAGCCCAGAGATCTGACCAGTCTCCTCCCCACACTCTCTGGTGTATCTCATACATCAGGATCCATCAGCCCCTATTATACTCCTGCTCTCCCCCTCACATCATGTCACTGTGTGTTACCAGCCCAGAGATCTGACCAGTCTCCTCCCCACACTCTCTGATGTATCTCATACATCAGGAGCCATCAGCCCCTATTATTCTCCTGCTCTCCTCACATCATGTCACTGTGTGTTACCAGCAAAGATATCTGACCAGTCTCCTCCCCACACTCTCTGGTGTATCTCATACATCAGGAACCATCAGCCCCTATTATACTCCTGCTCTCCCCCTCACATCATGTCACTGTGTTACCAGCCCAGAGATCTGACCAGTCTCCTCCCCACACTCTCTGGTGTATCTCATACATCAGGAGTCATCAGCCTCTATTATACTCCTACTCTCCCCCTCACATTATGTCACTGTGTTACCAGCCCAGAGATCTGACCAGTCTCCTCCCCACACTCTCAGGTGTATCTCATACATCAGGAGCCATCAGCCCCTATTATACTCCTGCTCTCCTCGTCACATCATGTCACTGTGTGTTACCAGCCCAGAGATCTGACCAGTCTCCTCCCCACACTCTCTGGTGTATCTCATACATCAGGAGCCATCAGCCCCTATTATACGCCTGCTCTCCCCCTCACATCATGTCACTGTGTGCTACCAGCCCTAATATCTGACCAGTCTCCTCCCCACATTCTCTGGTGTATCTCATACATCAGGAGCCATCAGCCCCTATTATACTCTTGCTCTCCCCCTCACATCATGTCACTGTGTGTTACCAGCCCAGAGATCTGACCAGTCTCCTCCGCACACTCTCTGGTATATCTCATACATCAGGAGCCATCAGCCCCTATTATACGCCTGCTCTCCCCTTCACATCATGTCACTGTGTGTTACCAGCCCTAATATCTGACCAGTCTCCTCCCCACACTATCTGGTGTATATCATACATCAGGAGCCATCAGCCCCTATTATACTCCTGCTCTCCCCCTCACATCATGTCACTGTGTGTTACCAGCCCAGAGATCTGACCAGTCTCCTCCCCACACTCTCTGGTGTATCTCATACATCAACCATCAGCCCCTATTATACTCCTGCTCTCCTCCTCACAGCATGTCACTGTGTGTTACCAGCCCAGAGATCTGACCAGTCTCCTCCCCACACTCTCTGGTGTATCTTATACATCAGGAGCCATCAGCCCCTATTATACTCCTGCTCTCCCCCTCACATCATGTCACTGTGTGTTTTACCAGCCCTGAGATCTGACCAGTCTCCTCCCCACACTCTCTGGTGTATCTCATACATCAGGAGCCATCAGCCCCTATTATACGCCTGCTCTCCCCCTCACATCATGTCACTGTGTGCTACCAGCCCTAATATCTGACCAGTCTCCTCCCCACACTCTCTGGTGTATCTCATACATCAGGAGCCATCAGCCTCTATTATACTCCTGCTCTCCCCCTCACATCATGTCACTGTGTGTGTTACCAGCCCAGAGATCTGACCAGTCTCCTCCCCACACTCTCTGGTGTATCTCATACATCAGGAGCCATCAGCCCCTATTATACTCCTGCTCTCCCCCTCACATCATGTCACTGTGTGTTACCAGCCCAGAGATCTGACCAGTCTCCTCCCCACACTCTCTGGTGTATCTCATACATCAGGAGCCATCAGCCCCTATTATACTCCTGCTCTCCCCCTCACATCATGTCACTGTGTGTTACCAGCCCAGAGATCTGACCAGTCTCCTCCCCACACTCTCTGGTATATCTCATACATCAGGAGCCATCAGCCCCTATTATACTCCTGCTCTCCCCCTCACATCATGTCACTGTGTGTTACCAGCCCAGAGATCTGACCAGTCTCCTCCCCACACTCTATGGTGTATCTCATACATCAGGAGCCATCAGCCCCTATTATACTCCTGCTCTCCCCCTCACATCATGTCACTGTGTGTTACCAGCCCAGAGATCTGACCAGTCTCCTCCCCACACTCTCTGGTGTATCTCATACATTAGGAGCCATCAGCCCCTATTATATTCCTGCTCTCCCCCTCACATCTAGTCACTGTGTGTTACCAGCCCAGAGATCTGACCAGTCTCCTCCCCACACTCTCTGGTGTATCTCATACATTAGGAGCCATCAGCCCCTATTATATTCCTGCTCTCCCCCTCACATCTAGTCACTGTGTGTTACCAGCCCAGAGATCTGACCAGTCTCCTCCCCACACTCTCTGGTATATCTCATACATCAGGAGCCATCATCCCCTATTATACGCCTGCTCTCCCCTTCACATCATTTCACTGTGTGTTACCAGCCCTAATATCTGACCAGTCTCCTCCCCACACTCTCTGGTGTATCTCATACATCAGGAGCCATCATCCCCTATTATACGCCTGCTCTCCCCTTCACATCATTTCACTGTGTGTTACCAGCCCTAATATCTGACCAGTCTCCTCCCCACACTCTCTGGTGTATATCATACATCAGGAGCCATCAGCCCCTATTATACTCCTGCTCTCCCCTCACATCATGTCATTGTGTGTTACCAGCCCAGAGATCTGACCAGTCTCCTCCCCACACTCTCTGGTGTATCTCATACATCAGGAGCCATCAGCCCCTATTATACTCCTGCTCTCCCCCCAACATCATGTCACTGTGTGTTACCAGCCCAGAGATCTGGCCAGTCTCCTCACCACACTCTCTGGTGTATCTCATACATCAGGAGCCATCAGCCCCTATTATACTCCTGCTCTCCCCTCACATCATGTCACTGTGTTACCAGCCCAGAGATCTGACCAGTCTCCTCCCCACACTCTCTGGTGTATCTCATACATCAGGAGCCATCAGCCCCTATTATACTCCTGCTCTCCCCTCACATCATATCACTGTGTGTTAAAAGCCCAGAGATCTGACCAGTCTCCTCCCCACACTCTCTGGTGTATCTCATACATCAGGAGCCTTCAACCCCTATTACCCTGATATACTAATGAAATTATACTAAAATTCTACGGTGAAAATGACATCCATAAGGGATACTGGGGAATTAGTACGATGGGATATAGATGGGGTCCAAAGAACCGGTGCACTTTTAATTTCTTCCACTGGGTGTGCTGGCTCCTCCCCTCTATGTCCCCTACTGCAGCCAGTTTATAACAATGTGCCCTCAGGAGAGGATGCCACTCTGGAGCTCCAGAGGATTTTTCTTCAGTTTTATTTTAAACTTTGTTATTTTCGGGATGTTTGGGCGACAGTATACCTGCACCGTGGGAGTTGGGGGAAGGTGAGAAGAGTGGTGAGTACAATCAGGGGGCCCCGCTAAAGGGGTCCCCCAGTTTTGGAGCGGTGCTATGACAGGGGCCCTGGAGGCATACGGGACTCGCTATAGCCCCCCTGTGTACACTGGAAGCGGTGGTGAAAACTAGCATTCAATGTGATGTTTCTCTTATGTCCAAGAGGATGCTGGGGACTCCAAAAGGACCATGGGGTATAGATGGATCCGCATGAGCTTGGGCACACTATAAATACTTAAACTGGGTGTGAACTGGCTCCTCCCTCTATGCCCCTCCTCCAGACCTCAGTTAAGGGCCCTACACACTGGCCGACCCGCCGCCGAGCTGCCGATGGCGGATACGGCCGACGAGCTACCCGGTGGCGGGGGGGGCAGTGACGGGGGGAGTGAAGTTTCTTCACTCTCCCCGTCACGCGGCTCCATAGAACTGCAGGCAAATATGGACGAGATCGTCCATATTGGCCTGCATGCACAGCCGACGGGGGACCAGCGATGAACGAGATCGTTCATATCTTTCAAAAAATCGGCCAGTGTGTAGGACCTATTAGACTTTGTGCCCAGAGAGACTGGACACACCCCAGGGGAGCTCTCCTGAGTTTCTCTAAAGACTTTATTGTTAGGTTTTACATTATTTTACACTCCCAGAGCACATATACAGTGGGTAGCCACTGTGTATGGTCCCCTGTCTACATATAATGGTTATAATATAACGGGCTACCGCCTGCCGATAAGGGGCGGGACTTAGCCCTCACAGCAAGAGACGGCGCCATTTTTTCTCAATGTCTCCGCCAAAACATGTGTATAGCACAAACAAGGGGGGGGCACATATTGTTAGTGTTATGTAGGAATGTATAACCCTATTTAATTTGGAAATGGGCATGTACTCATGGTTGTGTATACTCTGTGTGTCCCTGTCAGATATACACTTGTGTCGACATGTGTGAATGTTCTGTCACAAATGCCTCTGGGGTTCATTGTCGGCATCGCCGACACCTGTTTGGTACTTGATACAGAGTCAACAGATCGGTTGTGCTATACTTGTTCATAGTAACACTGTAGGGGAGACACAGTAGTATGTGGGTGTAGGGGAGACACAGTAGTATGTGGGTGTAGGGGAGACACAGTAGTATGTGGGTGTAGGGGAGACACAGTAGTATGTGGGTGTAGGGGAGACACAGTAGTATGTGGGTGTAGGGGAGACACAGTAGTAGGTGGGTGACCCTGTCGGCACCAACTGTTATTACTGGGTGTAAATTGACATGCTGTAACTAACTTATACCTGTATATATATTTATAGGTATTTATATGGTTCGGTTCAGGGAGTCTGGGGCTCGAGCACAGACATGAATATATTTGTGGGGGAATGCTATTAAAAATATTTATGTATAATTCCCTCGTACCCCTCGGGGTCACAAGAATGTTATTTTGCCTGGTTACTACTCCCTGCTGTCGACGATTACTAGGTTTTCTGTCGACTATAATCTTTCCTGGTAGAGCCACAACTGCGGATTCAGTACATGGTCATACACATTCAGTACATATTGATGTCACTTGGGTCCCGAGGGTTCCGGACAATCCGCTTATATGTATGTTATATGTATGTGTATATATAGGTGGGATATGTGTGTATATGTGTATTATAATGAATGCTGCAGTAATTGTATTCCTTCTCATGTGCTGGTCGCTCTGTTGATAAAGCTCTAGGTCGACAATGACGAGTGGGTCTCCCGTCCTCTCAAGGAGTCCGAATGTTTATTCTTTTCCCGCCGTGGATAGAATACTGTGAAAGTCAACTCCTGGTCTGCACGGGGCCCTGTCACGAAGGATCGGATACAGGAAGCTAAGTGATATTTTATTTCTATTCTTTGGACTTATATTCATTACATGCACAGGAGGGAGTGTTTATATTCGGAAGGACATCCGATAGAATTATCCTGCAGAGATAGGGGATTTTCCTTATGTTTGGTTGTCTCTATAGGCAGGCTGCAGTGCGTATACAGGAGGTAGCCGGGGAAATACGGTGGCTGACTCCGAGAGATACTGGAGTTTTTTCCCTGGGACGGTGTGCCGCTGTTTGGGGAGGCCTCAGTTCAGTCAATCTCAGCGAATGCTGCTGATAAATCTAACTTGGTGAGTTAGATTCCCTCACGATGGTTGGTGACGCATTCTTTTTTGGAATGCAGTCGATTTAACTAGTTCGATGCCGGGCTTTTTTCCTTTCTGTGCAGATGGAGTGTGAAAAGGTTAGTGTTCTGCAGCCTTGGTAGGTTCGCAGAAGCGTAGGTTCTTTTCTGTTTCTCACACATCCACCACATGGGCTGAGTCTACCCGCCTGGACCCCACTGCGGTGGGGACTCATCTACTACTTTTCAGTTAGTCCGGGAATAGACCAGAACCCGTGAGTTACTTGTAGAATCCAGGGGGGGAATGTCTGGAGTTACAGTTGTTTTCCCTCACTGTTTTCCTAATAGATCTTACCATTTCCCATCTGGAAGGGGAGATAATACGCGATGCCATATCAGAGGTGCGTCAGGTTCAGGGCCTTGTCCTCCTGTCCCGGTTAACAATAATAATAGTTTACATGCGTTGTTCTATGCATTCAGATTACCTGGAACGATAGCCAGGATGGTCTTTGCCATTTCACTGGAGTGATGGTAGTGTGATGGTTTTCTTTAAATAGTAAGATCCATTGTTATTCTGTAATGAGATGTTCGCCTGATTGAGGCGAGGTCAAGTAACGAGTGGTGCAAATCGTTATTTCTCTCTGTCTGTTCTTCAACACAGGGAAGCGCTGATGTTCTCAACGACGCAGATGTTGGAGGTGGTATCAGAGTAGATACTGAACGGTTGAGGTTCTGTGCTTTCCTGTGGTAAGAGGTCTGAGGACTCTAGTCGGATCAGATTTGCAGTACCAATCCATCTGTTGTTCCATTGATGAAGAAGTTGGGTGCGGCCTAAGAGGCCTTTTTCGGTGAGCAGGTCAAATGCCAGAGTGGTTTTCACGGGACCTGTTGGGAATGTGGTCCGGGGCTCACCGGCACATGCACCAGAATATAATTCTAATGGCCAGGATATCACTTCTGTGAGGTCTCCTCAGTTCTCACTTCCTAGAGGGATGAAGGTTCGGATTTCACGATTAGATCCTGGTTTACATGGGTGCAGATCTCCGAGACTGGGTAGCGGTCTTTGCATGGGAAGTATTTCCAGAGGAAAAGGTCAAGTTGCGAACCTGGTCTACAATGAGCTTTCTTGAAGTAAGAGCTATTTTCAACGGACATATTCTTCGTGAGCTGCCCGTGTTAATTCTGTCAGACGACTTGGCAGCAGTGGCGGAACAAGGAGCAAAGCTGCAATGGCAGAAGCTGAAATAGTTTTCCGCTGGGTGATAAGACTGGTAACTCTTATATTAGTAGTCTTAGTGCTGGACGTAAACGACGGAGAAATAGATTTCCTCTGCAGACGCGCTTTCCATCTGGGAGAAATACTGTTGTCATAGAGACAGTTTGCAGAAGTGACTAGTCTTTGAGGAGTACCTCAATTGGGCATGTGGGCGTCTCGCCTTGACGAGACACTTCAGGAATATGGTTCCAGGTCAAGGGACACTCAAGCTATAGCAGTGGATGCCCTCGTAATACCTTAGTGGTTTTCAGACGGTCTATGTGTCCCCTCCGCTTTCACTCTGCTGAAGGGGATAAAAGTAGAGGAACAGAGGTTCCGGCGATACTCATTGTTCTGGTCTAGCCAAGGAGGACTTGGTATCCAGTTCTTCAAGATTTACTCATAGAAGACCCCTGGCCTCTTCCTCTACGGGAGGAACTGTTACAGCAAGATCCGAGTGTGTATCAGGACTTATTGCGGATGCATTTAAGGGGGTAGCGGTTGAACGCCATACCCTAGTCCGATCGGGTATTCCCAGTGAGGTCATTTTCACACTTCTTCAGGCTAAAAAAGAAGTTACGGCGAAGCCTTAACACCGTCTTTGGCGTGAATATGTGTCTTGGGGTAAATCTAAGAAGCTTCCTACGGTAGATTTTCAGCTGAGTCGTTCTTCTCCGTTCTTTGCAAGCAGGAGTGGATGCTGGCCTACAGTTAGGCTCCGTTTCAGGACAGTTTTGGCCGTGTAAATTTTCTGTAAAAAAAAAAAAAAGAATTGCCCGCCTTTTCCGGAAGTTCAGACTTTTGTGAAAGGAGTACTGCTCATCCAACCTCCATTTGTGCCCCATTGGCACAGTGGGCTCTTGACGTGGTGTTGCATTTCTTGTGTCTCACTGATTGGAACCTTTATTAAAGGTTGTGTTAAAATTTCTCTCTTGGAGAGTGGTCATGTTTTTACTTTTTAGGCGTCCGCAAGGCGGTTGTAGGAAGTAGCGGCTTTGTCTCACAAGAGCTCACAAGAGCTGTTTGATCTTCCAAGTGGATAGAATTGAGAACTCGGATAGTAGTTCTGCCGAAAAGGGTTTTCGGGGTTTATCAAAAACCTGCCTTTTTCTACGCCTGTGGTAGCTTCAGCATTGGCTGATTTCATCTCTCTAGATGAAGGCAGGGCTGTGAAGATTTATGTCGCCAATTGGGCTCAGTTTGGGGAAACAGAGGCTCTGTTTGTCCGGTATGCTCCCAGCGTGCTTGGGCGCCTGCGTCTCTGCGGTCTGTTACACGCTGGATCTGTGATACGATTCCGTGTGCTAGTTCTACGGCTGGATTGCCGTTTTCAAAGTCGGGGGAGACCCATTCTACTAGGAAGATGGGTTATTGTTGGGCGGATGCCCAAGTTGTCTCAGCGGGTTAACTTTGCCGAGCGGTTACTTGGTCGGGTTTCAAACACCTTTGCTAAGTTCTACAAGGTTGATACCCTGGATGATGGGAACTGTTAGGGTCTCCTGCCCTGTGCTGCCACGTCGTCATGGCAACCGGGAGACAAGTGCTAGTGGAGTAACCTGAGCGCAGCTGATACTCCGGTTCGGGTCTTTTGCTGTGCAGTGGTTATAGGCTCTGTGCACGGCAGGGGATCCGGTGCTGGTTTTTGTGCTCACAGTCTGTGAGGTCTGAGTGGGGCGTGGACAGCACCTGCTTTATAAGGCCTCTTTTCAGGGTAAGCAGATGCTGCTGAATCTTTGTTGGTTAGTCAGTTCATGAAAGTTAGCCAGTACTGTGTAGCTTTGTATTTGTTTGTTGCTTACTGCAAATAGGCCTGGGGATTTGGTATTACACTCTGCCAATCCAGACCTAGCAGTAAGACTGGAGTCAGTCGTTTAGCTTGCTGGGGTTCTGTTACTACTCTGTGAACTTAGCAAGTTTGCGGCTGTATTCTAAGACTTGCCTGTCTAATCCTGTCTCACTGTGCTAGGTGTCAGGGGTCAGTTTAGTGGCAGTAAGCTAAAACCTGTGCACTGCAAGTGAGAATTAGGATTGTGGAGAATCTCCTTGTGTCTATCATTCCATCTCTGACCAAGGAGTTTACTGCCACACCCGTTGGTAACCCTTTAGGGTTTTGCTGTTGCCCTTAGCAACAGCATTTCGGGTTCTCTACGTATTAAAACACAACATCTTGCTTTTTTCCATCTTAGCAGTTCTAATACAAGGGAGATACCCAGTTCCTTAGCCTCTGGGCTTCTCTGTTCACTTTGTGTGTATTTTGTTACCCTATCACCTTCTGTGTACGTTATGTCATATTCCCCAGTTTGTCTGTGAGTCCATTTGTTTTGCATATTAGTTCAAACACCAGTACATTCCTGCAGACACTGGAGTGCATAACAGTTCTGACACCAGTACTTTCCTGCAGGCACTGGTGTGCATAACAGGAACCTCATGTTTGCTCAATCGGTGCTGCAGAGTCGTCTGCACTCTCCCGCCCGTTCTGGAGCTTTGGTATAGACCCCATGGTCCTTTTTGGAGTCCCCAGCATCCCCTAGGACGTAAGAGAAAATAGGATTTTAGTACTTACCGGTAAATCCTTTTCTCCTAGTCCGTAGAGGATGCTGGGCGCCCGTCCCAGTGCGTACTGTGTCTGCAGGTTTTGATTTTGGTTGCACTTTGTGGTGTTTCTTCTCTGTCAGGCTATCGCTGACATTGTTCATGCCATGGCATGTGGATTTTTATTGTTGGTAGGCTGACACACAGGTTGTGTTACATATTCTCTCAGCATATGGCGGTATGGTTTCATACCGTGGGCTGGTGTTCTGTAGGGGTGGCATTCTGTATGCCGGCGGTCGGGCTCCCGGCGCTCAGTATACCGGCGCCGGGAGCCCGACCGCCGGCATACCGACACTTATTTTCCCTCATGGGGGTCCACGAGGGAGAATAAAATAGTGTGGCGCGCGTAGCGCGCCACCGTGCCCGTAGCGTGGCGAGCGCAGCGAGCCCGCAAGGGGCTCATTTGCGCTCGCCACACTGTCGGTCAGCCGGCGGTCGGGCTCCCGGCGCCGGTATGCTGGGCGCCGGGAGCCCGACCGCCGGCCAGCCGTAGTGAACCCTTCTGTAGAAGGCCAGGTCTTGCGGTATGTTCGTGGTGTGAGCTGGTATAACACTCACTGTGTTTAAATGATAAATTCTTTCCTCGAAATGTCCATCTCTCCTGGGCACAGTTTTCTAACTGAGGTCTGGAGGAGGGGCATAGAGGGAGGAGCCAGTACACACCCAGTTTAAGTTTTTATAGTGTGCCCAAGCTCCTGCGGATCCGTCTATACCCCATGGTCCTTTTGCAGTCCCCAGCATCCTCTACGGACTAGGAGAAAAGGATTTACCGGTAGGTACTAAAATCCTATTTTTTGTAGTTCCGAAGCTGGACGGCTCGGTCAGGCCGATCCTAAACCTAAAAAATCTGAATCTTTACTTAAAACTGTTCAAGTTCAAGATGGAATCACTCCGGGCAGTGATTTCCAGCCTGGAGGAGGGGGACTACACTACATGGTGTCGGTAGACATAAAGGATGCTTACCTGCATGTTCCCATTTATCCTCCTCACCATGCTTATCTGAGATTCCCGGTTTAGGATTGCCATTACCAATTCCAGACGTTGCCTTTCGGTGTCTCCACGGCACCGAGGGTATTCACCAAGGTGATGGCGGAGATGATGGTTCTCCTGCGTCAAAAAGGAGTCACACTCTCCCTGTCCATACTCCAACAATACGGTTGGATTATAAATTATCCAAAGTCACAGTTGGAACCAACGACATGGTTGTCTTTTCTCGGGATGATCCTGGACACAGAAGTTCAGAGTTTTTCTTCCGGTGGAAAATGCTCTGGAAATCCAGAAAATGGTATAAAACTGATATTGAAGCCAACAAGTGTGTCGATCCATCAGTGCATTCGGTTGTTGGGGAAAATGGTGGCAGCCTACGAGGCCATACAGTTTGACAGGTCACATGCCAGAGTTTTCCAGTGGGACCTGTTGGACAAGTGGTCGGGTTCCCACCTACACACGCACCGAAAGATAATCCTGTCGTCAAAAGCCAGGATTTCACTCCTGTGGTGGTTACACAGCTCTCACCTACTGGAGGTACGCAGATTCGGGATTCAGGACTGGCTCCTGGTGACCACGGATGCAAGTCTCCGAGGCTGGGGAGCTGTCACTCAGTGAGAAAGCTTCCAAGGGAAATGGTCAAGTCAGGAAGCCTGCCTTCACATAAACGTGCTGGAATTGAGCGCCATTTACAACGGCTTTCAACAAGCGGTACATCTTCAAGATCATCCCATGCAGATCCAGTCGGACAATGTAACAGCAGTCGCGTATATAAACAGGCAGGGTGTAACAAAAAGCAGAGCGGCAATGGCAGAGATGACGAAGATCCTCCTCTGGACAGAAAGACATCTAAAGGCTCTGTCAGCAATTTTCATTCCGGGAGTAGACAACTGGGAAGCAGACTTCCTAAGCAGACATGATCTCCATCCAGGAGAGTGGGGCCTCCACCAAGAAGTCTTCGCAGAGGTGACAAGTCTTTTGGGAGTTCCTCAAGTAGACATGATGGCATCTCGTCTCAACAAGAAGCTTCAGAGATATTGTTCCAGGTCGAGAGACCCTCGAGCATTAGCGGTGGATGCGCTAGTGGCCTAGTGGGTTTTCCGGTCAGTGTATGTCTTCCATCCACTTCTGCTGATCCCAAAAGTGCTCAGGATCATAAGAAGAACAGGAGTTTGAGCAATCTTCATTGCCCCAGACTGGCCAAGGAGGGCTTGGTACCCAGATCTTCTGGAGTAGCTTATAGAAGATCCTCTGCCTCTTCCTCTTCACGAGGACCTGTTACAGCAGGGGCCGTGCATGTATCAAGACTTACCGCGGCTACGTTTGACGGCATGGCTGTTGAGCGGCGAAGCCTACCCCGAAAGGGTATTCCCAAGGAAGTCATCCCCACTCTTATTCAGGCCAGGAAAGGCGTAACGTCGAAACATTACCACCGTATTTGGAGAAAATATGTATCTTGGTGTGAATCCAAGAAGGCTCCTACGGAAGAGTTTCAGTTGGGACGTTTTCTCCAATTTCTGCAGGCTGGTGTGGAGGCGGGCCTCCGATTGGGATCAATCAAGGTCCATATTTCGGCCTTGTCAGTGTTCTTCCAAAAACAATTGGCCTCTCTTCGAGAGGTTCAGACCTTCGTGAAAGGGGTTCGGCACATCCAGCCTCCATTTGTGCCTCCAGTGGCACCATGGGACCTTAATGTGATGTTGCAGTTCCTTCAATCTGATTGGTTTGAGCCTCTACAAGACATAAAGTAGAAGTTTCTCATTTGGAAAGTGGTGATGCTTTTGGCATTGGCATCCGCACGGCGGGTGTCTGAATTGGGGGCCTTGCCTCACAAGAGCCCTTACCTGATCTTCCATGAAGATAGGGCAGAGTTGAGAACTCGTCAACATTTTCTTCCAAAGGTGGTTTCATCTTTCCACATAAACCAACCTATTGTGGTGCCAGTAGTTACTGACACGTTCACTGAGTCAAAGTCTCTAGATGTGGTTAGGGCTTTGAAAATCTATGTTGCTAGAACAGCTCGTATATGGAAAACAGAGTCTTTGTTTGTCCTGTATGCTCCCAACAAAATTGGGTGTCCTGCTTCCAAGCAGACTATTGCTCGCTGGATCTGTAATACGATTCAGCAAGCTCATTCTACGGCTGGATTGCCGTTACCGAAGTCAGTGAATGCCCATTCTACTAGGAAGGTGGGCTCATCAGGGGCGGCCGCCCGGGGGGTCTCAGAATTGCAACTTTGTCGAGCAGCTACTTGGTCAGGGTCAAACGCATTTGCTAAATTCTACAAGTTTGAGACCTTGGCCGATGAAGACCTCAAGTTCGGTCAATCGGTGCTGCAGGGTCATCCGCACTCTCCCGCCCGTTCTGGAGCTTTGGTATAAACCCCATGGTCATGAAGTGGACCCCAGCATCCTCTAGGATTTATGAGAAAACAGGATTTCAGCTGCGGGGTACACTGGGCTCCACAAGGATTGGACAATAGGGTGTAGAGTAGGCTCTTGATCCGAGGCACCAACAGGCTCAAAGCTTTGACTGTTGGTGCAGCACCGCCTCCTATATCACCGCGCCTCCCTGCACAGGAGCTCAGTTTTGTAGTTGGTGCTGCAGTAAGCAGGCACTTAACAGAGGGGCTGCTCCAAGCAGCCCTGAGAAAAGGTTTTTATGAAGTAAAAAGTGAAGACTTCAAGGGCAGCGGCGATAGTAAATGTCTTGTGACATTCACTGCTGCAGCTCCAGCTCTCCCCAGCGGCGCTGTACACTCCCGAGCCCTGGTTGCCGGGTACCTACAGCGGAGGCTCCGGTTTTCTTCACGTTAGACAAACACGGCTGGGGCTCTCCAGGATCGCGTGGCCGCGCTTCGGGAGGTGGTGTTATGCACACCAGTGCCAGCAGGAAAGTACTGGTGTCAGAACTGTTATGCACTCCAGTGTCTGCAGGAATGTACTGGTGTTTGAACTGTTATGCAAAACAGATGGACTCACAGACAAACTGGGGGATATGACATAACGTACACAGAAGGTGATAGGGTAACAAAATACACACAAAGTGAACAGAGAAGCCCAGAGGCTAAGGAACTGGGTATCTCCCTTGTATTAGAACTGCTAAGATGGAAAAAGCAAGATGTTGTGTTTTAATACGTAGAGAACCCGAAAATAAGAATTTACTTACCGATAATTCTATTTCTCATAGTCCGTAGTGGATGCTGGGACTCCGTCAGGACCATGGGGAATAGCGGGCTCCGCAGGAGACAGGGCACATCTAAAAAGCTTTTAGGATCACATGGTGCGTACTGGCTCCTCCCCCTATGACCCTCCTCCAAGCCTCAGTTAGGTACTGTGCCCGGACGAGCGTACACAATAAGGAAGGATCTTGAATCCCGGGTAAGACTCATACCAGCCACACCAATCACACCATACAACTTGTGATCTGAACCCAGTTAACAGTATGATAACACAAACGAAGTAGCCTCTGATAAGATGGCTCACAACAGTAATCACCCGATTTTTGTAACAATAACTATGTACAAGCATTGCAGACAATCCGCACTTGGGATGGGCGCCCAGCATCCACTACGGACTACGAGAAATAGAATTATCGGTAAGTAAATTCTTATTTTCTCTAACGTCCTAGTGGATGCTGGGACTCCGTCAGGACCATGGGGATTATACCAAAGCTCCCAAACGGGCGGGAGAGTGCGGATGACTCTGCAGCACCGAATGAGAGAACTCCAGGTCCTCTTTAGCCAGAGTATCAAATTTGTAAAATTTTACAAACATGTTCTCCCCTGACCACGTAGCTGCTCGGCATAGTTGTAATGCCGAGACCCCTCGGGCAGCCGCCCAAGATGAGCCCACCTTCCTTGTGGAGTGGGCCTTTACAGATTTAGGCTGTGGCAGGCCTGCCACAGAATGTGCAAGTTGGATTGTGCTACAGATCCAACGTGCAATCGTCTGTTTAGACGCAGGAGCACCCAAGTTGTTGGGTGCATACAATATAAACAACGAGTCAGATTTTCTGACTCCAGCTGTCCTTGAAATATAAATTTTCAGGGCCCTGACAACGTCCAGTAACTTGGAGTCCTCCAAGTCGCTAGTAGCCGCAGGCACCACAATAGGCTGGTTCAAGTGAAAAGCCGAAACCACCTTAGGGAGAAAATGAGGACGTGTCCGCAGTTCTGCCCTATCCGAATGGAAAATCAGATATGGGCTTTTGCATGATAAAGCCGCCAACTCTGAAACTCTCCTGGCTGAAGCCAGGGCCAATAGCATGGTTACCTTCCATGTAAGGTATTTTAAATCTATCGATTTTAAAGGCTCAAACCAATGAGATTTGAGAAAATTCAAAACTACGTTTAAATCCCACGGTGCCACTGGAGGCACTATTGGGGGTTGTATATGTAGTACACCTTTAACAAAAGTTTGTACTTCAGGTACTGACGCCAATTCCTTCTGGAAGAAAATTGATAAGGCCGAGATTTGAACTTTAATGGATCCTAATTTTAGGCCCATAGATAATCCTGCTTGCAGGAAATGTAAGAATCGACCCAATTGAAATTCTTCCGTTGGCGCCTTCTTGGCCTCACACCACGCAACATATTTTCGCCAAATACGGTGATAATGTTGTACAGTCACTTCCTTTCTAGCCTTAATCAAGGTAGGAATAACTTCCTCTGGAATGCCCTTTTCTTTTAGAATCCGGCGTTCAACCGCCATGCCGTCAAACGCAGACGCGGTAAGTCTTGGAACATACAAGGTCCCTGCTGAAGCAGATCCCTTCTTAGAGGTAGAGGCCACGGATCCTCCGTGAGCATCTCTTGAAGTTCCGGATACCAAGTTCTTCTTGGCCAGTCCGGAGCCACCAGTATTGTTCTTACTCCTTTTTTCCGTATAATCCTCAGTACCTTTGGTATGAGAGGCAGAGGAGGGAACACATATACCGACCGGTACACCCATGGTGTTACCAGAGCGTCCACAGCTATTGCCTGAGGGTCTCTTGACCTGGCGCAATATCTGTCCAATTTTTTGTTGAGGCGAGACGCCATCATGTCCACCTTTGGTTTTTCCCAACGGTTCACAATCATGTGGAAGACTTCCGGATGAAGTCCCCACTCTCCCGGGTGAAGGTCGTGCCTGCTGAGGAAGTCTGCTTCCCAGTTGTCCACTCCCGGGATGAACACTGCTGACAGTGCTATGACATGATTCTCCGCCCAGCGCAGAATCCTTGTAGCTTCTGTCATTGCTCTTCTGCTTCTCGTGCCGCCTTGGCGGTTTACGTGGGCGACTGCCGTGATGTTGTCCGACTGGATCAACACCGGCTGACCCTGAAGCAGCGGTTTTGCCAGGCTTAGAGCATTGTAGATCGCTCTTAGCTCCAGTATATTTATGTGAAGGGACGTCTCCAGGTTTGACCACACGCCCTGGAAGTTTCTTCCCTGTGTGACTGCTCCCCAGCCTCGTAGGCTGGCATCCATAGTCACCAGGACCCAGTCCTGTATGCCGAATCTGCGGCCCTCTAACAGATGGGCAGTCTGCAACCACCACAGGAGAGACAACCTTGTTCTTGGTGACAGCGTTATCCGCTGATGCATGTGCAGATGCGATCCGGACCATTTGTCCAGCAGATCCCACTGAAATGTCCGTGCATGGAATCTGACGAATGGAATCGCTTCGTAAGAAGCCACCATCTTCCCCAGGACTCTTGTGCATTGATGTACTGACACAGTTCCTGATTTTAGGAGGTTCCTGACAAGTTCGGATAACTCCCTTGCTTTCTCCTCCGGGAGAAAAACCTTTTTCTGAACCGTGTCCAGAATCATTCCCAGGAACAGCAGACGTGTAGTCGGGGTCAATTGAGATTTTGGAAGATTCAGAATCCACCCGTGTTGCTGAAGCACTACCTGGGTTAGTGCTACACCGACTTCCAGCTGTTCTCTGGACTTTGCCCTTATCAGGAGATCGTCCAAGTAAGGGATAATTAATACGCCTTTTCTTCGTAGAAGAACCATCATTTCGGTCATTACCTTGGTAAAGACCCGAGGGGCCGTGGACAAACCGAACGGCAGCGTTTGAAACTGATAATGACAGTCTTGTATCACGAACCTGAGATACCCCTGGTGTGAGGGGTAAATTGGGACATGCAGATAAGCATCTTTTATGTCCAGGGACACCATGAAGTCCCCTTCTTCCAAATTCGCTATCACTGCTCTGAGTGACTCCATCTTGAACTTGAATTTCTGTATGTACAGGTTCAAGGACTTCAGGTTTAAAATAGGTCTTACCGAACCGTCCGGCTTCGGTACCACAAATAGTGTGGAATAATACCCCTTTCCCTGTTGCAGGAGGGGTACCTTGACTATCACCTGCTGAGAAAACAGCTTGTGAATGGCTTCCAAAACCGACGTCCTTTCTGAGGGAGACGTTGGTAAAGCAGACTTTAGGAACCGGCGAGGGGGAGACCTTTCGAACTCCAACATGTAACCCTGAGATATTATCTGCAGGACCCACGGGTCCACTTGTGAGTGAGCCCACTGATTGCTGAAAATCTTGAGTCGACCCCCCACCGTTCCTGAGTCCGCTTGTAAAGCCCCAGCGTCATGCTGATGGCTTTGTAGAACCCGGGGCGGGCTTCTGGTCCTGGGCAGGGGCTGCTTGCTGCCCTTTCTTACCCTTTCCTCTGCCTCGCGGCAGATAAGACTGTCCCTTTGGTCGCTTCTTATAGGAGCGAAAGGACTGCGGCTGAAAAGACGGTGTCTTTTTCTGTTGTGAGGGGGTCTGAGGTAAAAAAGTGGATTTGCCGGCAGTTGCCGTGGCCACCAGGTCCGAAAGACCGACCCCAAACAATTCCTCTCCCTTATAAGGCAATACTTCCATATGCCTTTTGGAATCCGCATCACCTGACCACTGTCGCGTCCATAAACTTCTTCTGGCAGATATGGACATCGCGCTTACTCCTGATGCTAGAGTACAAATATCCCTCTGAGCATCTCGCATATAAAGAAAAGCATCCTTTAATTGCTCTAGAGTCAATAAAATACTGTCCCTATCCAGGGTATCAATATTTTCAGTCAGAGAATCCAACCACACTACCCCCGCACTGCACATCCAGGCTGAGGCTATTGCCGGTCGCAGTATAACACCAGTATGAGTGTATATACTCTTCAGTGTAGTTTCCAGCCTCCTATCTGCTGGATCCTTGAGGGCGGCCGTATCAGGAGACGGCAACGCCACTTGCTTTGATAAACGTGTGAGCGCCTTATCCACCCTAGGGGGTGTTTCCCAGCGCGCCCTAACCTCTGGTGGGAAAGGGTATAATGCCAATAACTTCTTGGAAATTAGCAGTTTTCTATCTGGGTTAACCCACGCTTCATCACACACGTCATTCAATTCCTCTGATTCTGGAAAAGCTACAGGTAGTTTTTTCACCCCCCACATAATACCCCTTTTTGAGGTACCAGCAGTATCAGAGATCTGCAAAGCCTCCTTCATTGCCGTGATCATATAACGTGTGGCCCTATTGGAAAATACGTTTGTTTCTTCACCGTCGACACTAGATTCATCTGTGTCGGTACCCGTGTCGACTGACTGAGGTAAGGGACGTTTTACAGCCCCTGACGGTGTCTGAGACGCCTGAGCCGGTACTAACTGGTTTTCCGGCCGTCTCATTTCGTCAACTGACTTTTGTAATGCTAACATTATCACGTAATTCCATAACTAAAGCCATCCATTCCGGTGTCGACTCCCTAGGGGTTGACATCACCATTACCGGCAATTGTTCTGCCTCCACACCAACATCGTCCTCAAACATGTCGACACACACGTACCGACACACAGCAGCCACACAGGGAATGCTCTATCGAAGACAGGACCCACTTAGCCCTTTGGGGAGACAGAGGGAGAGTTTGCCAGCACACACCAAAAAAACGCTCTAAATGTATATAACAAAACCTAAAAGGTGTTGTTTGTTAGAGGCGCTTTTAATATATATATATATATATATCGCCAAATTATGCCCCCCTTCTCTCTGTTACCCTGTTTCTGTAGTGCAGTGCAGGGGAGAGTCCTGGGAGCCTTCCTCACCAGCGGAGCTGTGCAGGAAAATGGCGCTGAGTGCTGAGGAGAATAAGCTCCGCCCCTTTTTCGGCGGGCTTTTCTCACGGTTTTTAAGAAAAACTGGCCTGGGTTAAATACATACATATAGCCTTAATGGCTATATGTGATGTATTTATTTTGCCACTAAAAGGTATTTTATATTGCTGCCCAGGGCGCCCCCAGCAGCGCCCTGCACCCTCCGTGACTGAATCAGTGAGCCGTGTAGCAACAATGGCGCACAGCTGCAGTGCTGTGCGCTACCTTTATGAAGACTGAGGAGTCTTCTGCCGCCTGCTTTCCGGACCTCCGTCTCAGCGTCTTCAGCGTCTGTAAGGGGGATCGGCGGCGCGGCTCCGGGACGAACCCCAGGCTGACCTGTGTTCCGACTCCCTCTGGAGCTAAGTGTCCAGTAGCCTAAGACTCCAATCCATCCTGCACGCAGGTGAGTTGGAAATCTCTCCCCTAAGTCCCTCGGTGCAGTGATCCTGTTGCCAGCAGGACTCACTGATTGAAACCTAAAAAAAACCTTTGTTTAAGCAGCTCTTTAGGAGAGCCACCTAAATTGCACCTTTCTCGGACGGGCACAAAAACCTAACTGAGGCTTGGAGGAGGGTCATAGGGGGAGGAGCCAGTACGCACCATGTGATCCTAAAAGCTTTTTAGATGTGCCCTGTCTCCTGCGGAGCCCGCTATTCCCCATGGTCCTGACGGAGTCCCAGCATCCACTAGGACGTTAGAGAAATGCTGTTGCTAAGGGCAACAGCAAAACCCTAAAGGGTTACCAATGGGTGTGGCAGTAAACTCCTTGGTCAGAGATAGAATGATAGACACAAGGAGAATCTCCACAATCCTAATTCTCACTTGCAGTGCACAGGTTTTAGCTTACTGCCACTAAACTGACCCCTGACACCTAGCACAGTGAGACAGGATTAGACAGGCAAGTCTTAGAATACAGCCGCAAACTTGCTAAGTTCACAGAGTAGTAACAGAACCCCAGCAAGCTAAACGACTGACTCCAGTCTTACTGCTAGGTCTGGATTGGCAGAGTGTAATACCAAATTCCCAGGCCTATTTGCAGTAAGCAACAAACAAATACAAAGCTACACAGTACTGGCTAACTTTCATGAACTGACTAACCAACAAAGATTCAGCAGCATCTGCTTACCCTGAAAAGAGGCCTTATAAAGCAGGTGCCGTCCACGCCCCACTCAGACCTCACAGACTGTGAGCACAAAAACCAGCACCGGATCCCCTGCCGTGCACAGAGCCTATAACCACTGCACAGCAAAAGACCCGAACCGGAGTATCAGCTGCGCTCAGGTTACTCCACTAGCACTTGTCTCCCGGTTGCCATGACGACGTGGCAGCACAGGGCAGGAGACCCTAACAGTACCCCCCCTCTGACGAGGGGTCAAAGAACCCCTACCACCGGGTTTATCGGGGAACTACGAGAAGAAAGAGCGTATCAGTCTGGGGGCATGAATATCACAACTGCGCACCCACGACCGCTCCTCCGGGCCATACCCCTTCCAGTGCACCAAAAATGACAGCCGACCCCGAACCACCTTGGAGTCAAGAATCCTTTCAACAACAAACTCCCTCTGGCCACGTATCAGAAGAGGGGAAGGTCTTGCACTGGAAGAAGGATTACTAATCACCCGTTTTAAAAGGGAACAATGAAATGTTTTATTGATACCCAAAGAACGGGGCAGATCTAACTGAAATGCCACCGGATTGATAACCCTGGTGATCTTATAAGGGCCGATGAACCGGGGGCCTAACTTATGAGATGGCTGTCTCAACTTCAAATTCTTGGTAGACAACCAGACGAAGTCTCCTAATTTGAAGCTGCAGGGTCTTTTCCGCTTATCAAAAACCCTTTTGGTCACTAATGACACAGACACAAGGGCTTTCTTCACTTTCCGCCAAATACCTCTAAGGACCGAAACCACAGAGGAACCACCAGGCGTGGAGTCCAGGGGGTCAAAAGAATTGGCCTTAGGATGATGCCCATACACACAAAGGAAGGGAGAGATCCCTGTAGCAGAGTGAGCTGCGTTGTTATAGGCAAACTCCGCCATGGACAGATGAGCAACCCAGTCAGTCTGACACTTGGAGACATAACACCTGAGGAACTGCTCCAAGGACTGGTTCACTTTTCAGTCTGCCCATTAGACTGCGGATGGTAGCCTGACGACAAGCTGACAGAAATCTGGAGATCGGAACAAAATGCCCTCCAGAATTTGGCCACAAACTGGGATCCGCGGTCAGAGACCACATCAAGTGGCAACCCGTGGAGACGCACAACATGCAGCATAAATAATTCAGACAGGCGTCTGGCTGATGGCAGCCCAACCAGTGGAACGAAGTGGGCCATCTTCGAAAACCTGTCAACGACAACCCAGATGGCTGTCATCCCCGAGGATTTGGGCAAGTCCACCACAAAATCCATTGAAATGTGGGTCCATGGCTTAGATGGGATAGAGAGTGGATGTAATGGGCCAACAGGAACCCCTCTAGGAGTCTTATTTCGGGCACAGATGTCACATGCCCGAACCCACTGATCCACATCCTTAGCCACCGAGGGCCACCACACCGCCCTAGATAGCAACTCCCGAGTTCTGGCAATACCCGGGTGACCTGCCGACTTCTTGGCATGGAATTCCAGGAACACTCGCTGTCTTAACCTAGGAGGCACAAACAAAAGACCTACCGGAAGGTCTGGAGGAGCCTGCTCCTGTGCTCTAAGGACTAATGATAAGAGGTCCTGGGTAATGCCCACTTTAATACATGATGGGGAAACAATGGGCAACGGCTCCTCGGTGGTCTCCTGGATTGGAGCAAAACTCCGCGAGAGCGCATCAGCCTTGATGTTTTTTGACCCAGGGCGATATGTTATCAAAAAATTAAAGCGAGCAAAAAACAAAGCCCATCGTGCCTGCCTGGCATTGAGACGCTTCGCTGACTCTAAATATGCCAGATTCTTATGGTCAGTGAGAATTGAGACCACAAACTTAGCCCCCTCAAGCCAGTGTCTCCACTCCTCGAGTGCATCCTTAATAGCCAACAATTCCCGGTTACCCACGTCATAATTCATCTCGGCAGGCGAAAATTTACGGGAAAAGTAAGCACAGGGATGAAGGCGATTATCAGACACTCCCATCTGAGAAAGCACTGCCCCAATACCCATCTCAGAGGCATCCACCTCCACCACAAAAGGACGCTCTGGATCTGGGTGTCGCAGCACCTTGGCCGAAACAAATGCCCTTTTGAGACGGGCAAAAGCCGCTTTAGCCTCACAAGACAAGTGAGCAACATCCGCCACTTTCTTAGTGAGTGCCACCAAGGGCGCCACTATAGACGAAAATCCAGCGATAAATCGTCTATAAAAATTTGCAAAGCCCAGGAAACGCTGAAGCGCCTTCAAACTAGTGGGCTGCACTCAATCCAGGACTGCCTGTACCTTGGAACCCTCCATTTGGAAACCTTCTGGGGAGATAATATATCCTAGAAATGCGATTTGCTGAACTTCAAATTCGCACTTCTCCAGCTTCGCCCCAAGCTGGTGGTCTCTGAGTTTCTGGAGGACTAAGCGTACATGCTTCCGATGTTCCTCCAGGGAATGGGAGAAGATTAGGATGTCATCTAAGTATACAACTAAGAATCTATCCAAATATTCCCTGAGCACATCATTCATGAAATCCTGGAAGACTGCCGGGGCATTACAGAGCCCAAAAGGCATCACCAAATATTCATAATGCCCTGAGTGGGTATTAAAGGCAGTCTTCCATTCATCCCCCTCTCTTATTCGGATTAGATTGTACGCACCGCGTAGGTCAATCTTAGAAAAAATGGTGGCAGTACGAAGCTGGTCAAACAAGACCGAAATGAGAGGCAGTGGGTATGAGTTTTTAATCGTGATACGGTTCAATTCCCTGAAGTCGATGCAGGGTCGCAACGAACCGTCCTTTTTACCCACGAAGAAGAACCCCGACCCAACTGGAGACTGTGAAGGTCTGATAAATCCCTTAGCCAAGTTCTCCTGAATGTACTCTGCCATAGCCTGAGTCTCAGGACGTGACAGGGAGTACAACCTGCTCTTGGGAAGCTTAGCATTTGGCAACAAATCAATGGCACAGTCATAGGGGCGATGGGGAGGTAGTACCTCTGCAACTTTTTTGGAGAACACGTCCGCAAAATCTGCATAACACCCTGGCAATCCTGGCAAACTTAGCTGCGAGAGCCTGACTGGAAGGCTCAAGCAACTCCTGAAACAATCAGTACCCCAACTAAGAATCTCCCCAGAGACCCAGTCAAATTGAGGATTGTGGGCCCTTAACCAGGGTAACCCCAACACCAATGGGGCAAAAGTACAGACAGTCACATAAAAGGACAATTTTTCAGAGTGTGTGGCTCCAATAAACAAAGAAATCTGGCTAGTGCAAGAGGTAATTTTACCTTGGGATAATGGTTCCCCGTTTAACCCACAAATCTCAATTTCCGATGCCAAGGGTACTAAGGGAACAGAGTGTTTCAGGGCGAATTGGCGGTCCATAAAAACCCCGTCGGTCCCACTGTCCACAAAGGCCTCAGTCTTGACAGTTTGACCGAGGATCTTCAAGGTCACCGGAATGATAAAAGTCTTCTTGGGAAATTCTGACTTCTGGCCTGACAGGATATTTCCCATCACCCTCAGGCCCTGAAGTTTTCCGGCTTTTCTGGGCATGATACTACCACATGACCTTATTCCCACAGTACAAACACAACCCCTGCTGTCTCCTCCGCGTCTTCTCACGCGAGGAGAGGCGGGTAGCCCCAATCTGCATAGGCTCCTCAGAAAATTCCTCAGAGTCTGAGGTTCCCTTGGGAAGGAAGGAAATCTCAGTCTCCCTTTCAAGCCTACGCTCTCTCAGCCGTCTATCCACCCGGATGGATAACTGCATGAGCTGATCCAAGCTATCAGGCAAGGGATATTGTACCAGTTGGTCCTTTATCTGGTTAGAAAGACCTCTTCGGTACTGGTGTCTCAGGGCTGGGTCATTCCACTGGGTATCATGGGCCAACCTCCGAAACTCCGTACAGTAAACCTCAACTGGCCTTCGCCCTTGCTTAAGGATCGAAATCTGAGCCTCGGCTGAGGCCGTCTTGTCAGGGTCATCATACAACATGCCCAGTGCCGTAAAAAAAGCATCAACACTTTTAAGCGACGGACAGTCAGGCTGCAACCCATATGCCCAGACCTGTGGGTCTCCTTGTAGCAAGGAAATCACTATGCCCACCCGCTGAATCTCCGACCCAGAAGACTGAGGCCTAAGCCGGAAGTATAGCTTGCAGCTCTCCTTGAAACAAAAGAACTGCGAGCGATCTCCAGAAAAACGAGCCGGGAGATTTACTTTCGGCTCCTTAACCTCTGCAGGTGCTGCTGCTGCGGGAGCTCCGCCAGCAGCCTGGGAGGTGTGCATTTTAATGGACAAATCATTAAATTGTCGAGTCAGGACCTGTACCTGATCGACCACCTGTTGCAACGTATTTTGAGGGGTATGCTCCATATTCCCACAAAATTTCAACAGGAGTATTAGGCTGCTGAATATGTTATGCACACCAGTGCCAGCAGGAAAGTACTGGTGTCAGAACTGTTATGCACTCCAGTGTCTGCAGGAATGTACTGGTGTTTGAACTGTTATGCAAAACAGATGGACTCACAGACAAACTGGGGGATATGACATAAAGTACACAGAAGGTGATAGGGTAACAAAATACACACAAAGTGAACAGAGAAGCCCAGAGGCTAAGGAACTGGGTATCTCCCTTGTATTAGAACTGCTAAGATGGAAAAAGCAAGATGTTGTGTTTTAATACGTAGAGACCCCGAAATGCTGTTGCTAAGGGCAACAGCAAAACCCTAAAGGGTTACCAATGGGTGTGGCAGTAAACTCCTTGGTCAGAGATGGAATGATAGACACAAGGAGAATCTCCACAATCCTAATTCTCACTTGCAGTGCACAGGTTTTAGCTTACTGCCACTAAACTGACCCCTGACACCTAGCACAGTGAGACAGGATTAGACAGGCAAGTCTTAGAATACAGCCGCAAACTTGCTAAGTTCACAGAGTAGTAACAGAACCCCAGCAAGCTAAACGACTGACTCCAGTCTTACTGCTAGGTCTGGATTGGCAGAGTGTAATACCAAATTCCCAGGCCTATTTGCAGTAAGCAACAAACAAATACAAAGCTACACAGTACTGGCTAACTTTCATGAACTGACTAACCAACAAAGATTCAGCAGCATCTGCTTACCCTGAAAAGAGGCCTTATAAAGCAGGTGCCGTCCATGCCCCACTCAGACCTCACAGACTGTGAGCACAAAAACCAGCACCGGATCCCCTGCCGTGCACAGAGCCTATAACCACTGCACAGCAAAAGACCCGAACCGGAGTATCAGCTGCGCTCAGGTTACTCCACTAGCACTTGTCTCCCGGTTGCCATGACGACGTGGCAGCACAGGGCAGGAGACCCTAACAGGTGGTAAGTGGGTCCCGGTCTTTATCGCGATCTGGCGCGGTCAGTGGGAGGCGGGCTGTGCACGCTGGCGGTGGACACTTTGGCAGTACAGGCAATCCCACTAGATCACCAGGGCACGGGCACAGATCAGGTTTTCTCTCTAAACCAATTCTTATATTGCCCACAGTACCTGGTGGTTTTGCCAGCAGAGGGGATAAGGCTTAGACCTGAAGCCCCTCCCCCAGCCCCAGGGCGCCATTTCCAGCAAGTGTTCCCGCCCTGGAGCTGCATCTCTGTCTTTTCCTCACTCCCTGTCAGTGTCTGCGGCACCATTATCCCTCAGCTCACTGTTCCTGGGACTGCTTGGGCAAATCCTCCTATGTAAAGCCGCCTGGTTGTCAGCGTTGTGACTTTATATGACACTTAAGTATTCTACCTGCCTTTTTAGACAGTGTTAGTAAGAAAGAGTGCATTAAGTCAGTGTTTTATAGTACAATTACCCTGTGATATATATCCAGTTCTTACTGTGTACTGTTATATCTACTGTTATATAGCTGTGTAAGCTTGTCCAGTGTAGTATTATTGTCAGTAATAACCTCTGCATTGTACAAACTGTGACTTTCTTTGGCTGGGTCCACAGGATAACATTGGGATATGGTTGAGGGACAGCGGAAATGGTACCAACACGGTCACAATCTTTCTAGCCTCTCAGGATGCATCGGGGCCTTCACCATATAGTCCCACCCACTGACTCAGTCAGATCAGTTTTTTGCTTGGTGCGGCAGGAAGCCGCATGGTCTCAGAGCTGCTGTGAGAATAGCCTCAAGCTTTTATTATTTCATTTTTATAGACTTACTATGTTTTTTTGAGCGACTTTTGTTAATAGCGTCTTAAACGCATGCTAGAAAGAGTCGCTCCAACAACTCCTCACCGGGTCGCAACAACGCTTACCTTCGGGTATTAGTGCTGTCTCGACGGGCGTCTGTGTCGGATGTTCTAGCAGGTCCAGCAGACGTAACCAGGCTGTAGCCGGAGCATGGGGAGACGGTGAGTCTATGGACTTCCTCTTACTAGAGGGGTCAGGACACAGCTACGCTGAATTTGGTGGAGACTACAAATAGTGTGTTGATGCGCCGAACATCTTGAGTGCGACAGCGCTACACTCTAGGGATCATAGGTGCCAGGACTAGGTAGAGGTCGCGATCCTTAGGGTTTAAGTCAGCAGGGGGATTCAGACGCTCTCCTGGCCGCCCCTCCTCCGAGTTCATGACCAGTTTCCGCACGTCTCTCGTTTCATGAATTGAATGACCTCACTTCCGGCTCAGACGCTACCACGAGGGTACTCGGTCGCAACTTAGACGCTGCGGTTGTGTACACTAGAGATCCCGCCCAGACCGAGTCGCAGGCCTTAACGTGGAAGTCGCTGAGCGTCCGTGTCCGCAGGAGCGACTGTGTCCGTTATCAGTTATATAAGAGCGGTAGTGTACATCAGTAGCGTCTGAATCCACTCAGCGTCTTACGAGCGTATTTGCTTGGATATGGAAGTGTGGTGAGTCTCCCTGTATCCCGCTCTCTGAAGGCAGGGTATACAGTACTAAAAATTCTCTCTACTTCATGTCACAACTGAGGGTTTTGGCTGGCAGGAGAAAGCCTCAGTTGTAGGGGCTGAGAGGAACTTAAACCGGGGAGGTTTAATCAGACCCCTGGACATGTAAGTGTTAAATGAAACCCGAAGGTGTGACCATAACAACCAGGTAAAAGTCAAAATAAAAGTTTATTAACAGACTCCGTGTAAACAAACAGCATTCAAGATAAATAATGGCAATGATAAATAATATGATTCCTGGAGCACTCTGATCATGAAATGGTTACACAGGACACTGGTAGGTAAGAACAGCTGTTAAAGCCCTTAGATGGAATAACCTTACCAGGCCTGGCTGTAGTAGTGAAGATATCCAAGGAACATGCCAGTAGATGGAACAGATGAAGCTGGTAACTTGAATCAGCTGTTGTAATTGCTGGGTGGAACCAGCCAGGTGGTAAGACACGGAGTGGATGCGGAATAGAATCAGCCAGATGATAAAGTCACTGAATGAATGCTGGGTGGAACCAGCCAGGTGATGAAACACGGAGTGAATATAGTAAGATGCTAGGGAGCGTGGAAACAGAGGAGTTGAAGGATGATTACCGGTGGTAGTGGATACTGCTGGAAGCAGATGAAATAGCTGGAAGCTGGAAACTGGATCAGCCACGGAGGACTGCAGAGTCAGGCTGCACCGCAGGATGGTAGGCAGGTGCGGGTCTCTTTAGTGGATGTTGGAGACAGGAGCTGGAACCTGGAAACACAACCACAGGAGAGAGACTGGAACAAAGTATGACAAACAAAGCACTGACATCTTTCTGTCCCAGACACAGGATACTTATACCTGCAGCTATGCAGGCATTGGCTGGGCAATTATGCAGATTTCCAGAGGCAGTGGATTGGTGAAACTGGAGCATGTGATTAGATCCAACATGGCTGCGCCCATGTTAGAACTTGGAGGAACAACTGGTTTGGAAAACCATGTGCAAACATAGTAGTAATGGCGGCGCCGGCCGCAGAGGACGGGAGACGCCATGCTGGATTCAAACATGGCGCTGCTGTGACAGCGTCTCAGAGTGACAGGAGGGATATGCAGAGTGTAAACCCATATGAGATCCGGACTTGGAACGCTGAGCCAGCCTCAGGAGACATCTAAACGGCAGGTAATGGCGTCCAGATACCCGGATCGTGACAGCACCCTCCCCCCCCTTTAGGAGTGGCCCCAGGACACTTCTTAGGCTTTAGAGGAAACTTCGAGTGGAAATTCCGGACCAAGGGGCAGGAGCATGAACATCTGAGTCAATAAGATACTGTAACTGACCGTAACGGAAACGTGAGTCCAGAATCTTGGCCACCTCATACTCGACTCCCCGTTGAGTCTGAACTTTAGGAGCTGGAGGAAGTGCAGAATGAAACCGATTCAGGATCAGTGGTTTCAACAGGGAAACATGGAATGTCCTAGGTATTTTCAAGAAGGGAGGTAACTGAAGCCTGTAAGCAACGGGATTGATAACCTGTTCAATTTTAAAAGGGCCGATGAAACGAGGTGCAAATTTCATGCTAGGAACTCTCAACCTCAAATTCTTCGTGGACAACCATACACGATCACCCACCTTGAGAGCAGAACCGCTCTACGCTTCTTATCGGCAAACTTCTTTTACCTGAATGAGGCTTTAAGCAGGGCCGCGCGGACATTCTTCCAGTTATTTGAGAACTGGCGCAAGGTGACATCCACTGCTGGAACAGAAGTTGCTGGAAGCGGTTGGAATTCTGGAACTTTAGGGTGGAATCCGTAGTTGATGAAGAATGGTGTTGAAGAAGATGAGGAATGGTATTGATTGTTGTGGCTAAACTCGGCCCAAGGAAGGAGTTGAAACCAGTCATCTTGGGAGGAAGACACACAAATGCGGAGGAAGGCCTCCAAGTCCTGATTCACCCTCTCGGTTTGACCATTGGTCTGAGGATGGTAAGCTGTAGAAAACTTTAACTTGACTTGGAGGGCTTGACACAAACTTCGCCAGAATTTGGCTACGAATTGTACTCCACGATCAGAGATGATCTCTTCAGGAAGACCGTGAAGTCGGAAGATCTCTTGGATAAACACTTGAGCCAACTTGGAAGCTGACAGAAGACCGGTGAGGGGTATGAAATGTGCCATCTTGGTGAACCGGTCAACTACTACCCAGATGGTATTAAACTTGTTGCATATAGGTAGTTCTGAGACAAATGGGTCCACGGTCGACTGGGAACAGATAATGGAACCAGTTGCCCCGCAGGAGACTGGCGGGGAACTTTGTGTTGGGCACACTTTGGGCAAGAGGCAATAAACTCCTTGACGTCCTTCTTCAGAGTTGGCCACCAGTAGGACCTAGAGATAAACTCGAGGGTTTTCTGTATGCCTGTATGTCCGGCAAAACGGGAAGCATGGGCCCAATGCATGCGCTTCTTCCTCAACACCGGCTTCACAAAACTTTTCCCTGGTGGGGGCGTAGAGTCCATCCCTACTGTGGAGAATGCCAACGGATTAATAATAGGATGCTTCTCTGAAGACTCTGACTCGTTTTCTTGCTCCCAAGAGCGGTAAAGGGCATCAGCCTTGCGATTCTGAGAGCCCGGATAGAACTGAAGTTTAAAGTCGAACCTGGAAAAGAAAAGTGCCCATCTGGCCTGACGAGGGTTAAGACATTGTGCGCCTTTCAGGTATAGAAGATTCTTGTGGTCGGTAAGTATAGTGATTGAATGAGAAGCTCCCTCCAACAGATATCTCCACTCCTCTAGAGCGAGCTTGATGGCTAGCAACTCCTGGTCGCCAATGGAATAGTTGCGCTCAGCTGGGGAGAACTTCCGGGAGAAAAAACTGCAAGGATGTAGATGGCCATCTTTAGCCCTCTGGGATAACACCGCTCCTACTCCAACGGAGGAGGCATCCACCTCTAGGATGAAAGGAGAGTTGATGTCGGGCTATTTCAGAACTGGTGCAGAGATGAAATGTTGCTGTAAAAGATGAAAAGCTTGCGTAGCTTCTTCAGACCACTTTGACGGGTTAGCACCCTTCTTAGTTAATGCAGTGATTGGCGCCACAATGGTGGAAAAGTCTCGTATAAACTTTCTGTAATAATTGGCGAACCCTAAGAACCTCTGGACCCCTTTGAGGGTTAAGGGTATCGGCCAATTCTGGATTGCTTGTAGTTTCTCAGGATCCATCTCTAGTCCGGAACCGGACACAATGTAACCTAGAAACGGAATGGATTTAACTTCAAAAACACATTTCTCCAATTTGCAATAGAGATGATTGACTCGGAGACGGGACAGAACCTCCTTTACCCAGTAACGATGTTCCTCTAGATTATTGGCAAAGATGAGGATATCGTCTAGATATACCACGACATGGAGGTATAAGATGTCTCTGAAGATCTCATTGACAAAATGCTGGAAGACAGCTGGAGCGTTGCTCAATCCGAAGGGCATGACGAGGTACTCATAATGTCCATCACGGGTGTTAAAGGCGGTCTTCCACTCGTCGCCCTCACGGATCCAGATGAGATTGTAGGCACCGCTGACTCTATCGAAGAGTTCTGTAATCAAGGGTAAAGGATACCGGTTCTTGATGGTAATTTCATTCAGACCTCTGTAGTCGATGCATGGTCGCAGACCACCGTCTTTCTTCTTAACGAAGAAGCCTGCGCCGTCTGGAGAAGAAGAAGGTCGGATGAAACCTTTCGCCAGGTTCTCTTTGATGTACTCCTCCATGGAGTGCGTCTCAGGCAGAGACAACGGGTAAGTTCGGCCTCGAGGTGGAACCTTCCCTGGAATGAGATCAATTGGGCAGTCCCATTCTCTATGAGGATGAAGGATATCAGCAGAAGCTTTACTGAACACGTCCGTGTAGTCTTGATATGGAGGAGGTGGGACATCAGACGACCTGGGGAGAGAAGAACAAACAGGAAGCACTTTGGACAAACAGGTCTCAGAACAGGAGGGACCCCTTGCTAGTATCTGCGTAGTCGTCCAGTCAATCGATGGATTATGGAGGCGGAGCCATGGAAGGCCCAAAACCACTGGATGTGTGGCTCTTGAAATCACTAGGAAGGAAATAAATTCTGCATGAAGAACTCCCACTCTCAGACGAACTGGTAGAGTCCTTATTGAAATAACTGCGTCAAAAATCTTGCTGCCATCCACGGCAGTTAAGGAGATGGACGAAGGAAGTCTCTCGGTGGGTAGGGACCACCGTTTAACATAAGCTTCGGTTATGAAATTCCCAGCTGCTCCGGAATCAAGGAGAGCAATGACATTCCTGTAACGTTGAGCAATTTGAAGCGAGACTGGGAGATTACAATCACGAGGGGATGGAGAGGAGAGCATTACTCCTAGCCGGCCCTCTCCTTGGCGAGCTAGGACTTGAAGTCCCGGACGTTTGGGACAGGCATTGATTGCGTAAGACGGAGCTGCACAGTAGAGACAGAGGAACTCGGAAAGACGTCTTCGGTGCTCAGCAGGGGATAGACTGGAACGACCAATTTGCATGGGCTCATCTTCGGACGGAGATGGTTAACGAGGAGGAGGAGCAGAAGATTTTGGAGTGGATGACCTTCCTCGCTCAATTGCTCTTTCGCTGAACCGTAGATCAACCTTAGTGCATAATGAAATTAGCTCATCCAACTTAGAAGGCAAGTCTCTGGTAGCTAACTCATCCTTGATGCGCTCAGATAAGCCATGCCAGAATGCAGCATACAGGGCCTCGTCGTTCCATACCAGTTCGGATGCCAGGATTTGGAACTGTATTAAATACTGTCCCACAGTACGTGTTCCCTGGCGTAAACGGAGAATCTTAGATGAAGCAGAGGTTACCCGGCCTGGCTCGTCGAAGATGCGCCTGAATGTTGCCACAAAGTCAGTATAGGAGGACAGCAGGGGATCAGACTTCTCCCATAAAGGTGATGCCCAGTCAAGGGCTGAGCCGCTGAGAAGGGAGATGATATAGGCAATTTTAGTACGGTCACTGGGGAAATTGCCAGGTTGAAGCTCAAAATGGATTTTGCATTGGTTGAGAAATCCCCTGCAGAACCTTGGAGATCCGTCAAATTTTGCTGGCGTTGGAAGATGAAGACGTGGAATGGAAATGGGCAAGGTGGGTGGGGTTACAGCTGGTGTCACTGTGGTGGACGCACCGGACGTGTCAGGTTCACGGAGGGTCGTTTGAATCCCATCCAGCCGAGTAGAGAGATCCTGGAGACAGCAGATGATATGGCCTTGTGCAGCCTCCTGATGTTCAAGTCGGGCTGCCAGTTCTTGCATCGGCCTGGCTGCTTGATCCTGGTCTCCGGCTGGATTCATATGGTCAGTGCTTACTGTCACAACTGAGGGTTTTGGCTGGCAGGAGAAAGCCTCAGTTGTAGGGACTGAGAGGAACTTAAACCGGGGAGGTTTAATCAGACCCCTGGACATGTAAGTGTTAAATGAAACCCGAAGGTGTGACCATGACAACCAGGTAAAAGTCAAAATAAAAGTTTATTAACAGACTCCGTGTAAACAGCATTCAAGATAAATAATGGCAATGATAAATAATATGATTCCTGGAGCACTCTGATCATGAAATGGTTACACAGGACACTGGTAGGTAAGAACAGTTGTTAAAGTCCTTAGATGGAATAACCTTACCAGGCCTGGCTGTAGTAGTGAAGATATCCAAGGAACATGCCAGTAGATGGAACAGATGAAGCTGGTAACTTGAATCAGCTGTTGTAATTGCTGGATGGAACCAGCCAGGTGGTAAGACACGGAGTGGATGCGGAATGGAATCAGCCAGATGGTAAAGCCACTGAATGAATGCTGGGTGGAACCAGCCAGGTGATGAAACACGGAGTGAATATAGTAAGATGCTAGGGAGCGTGGAAACAGAGGAGTTGAAGGATGATTACCGGTGGTAGTGGATACTGCTGGAAGCAGATGAAGTAACTGGAAGCTGGATCAGCCACGGAGGACTGCAGAGTCAGGCTGCACCGCAGGATGGTAGGCAGGTGCGGTCTCTTTAGTGGATGCTGGAGACAGGAGCTGGAACCTGGAAACACAACCACAGGAGAGAGACTGGAACAAGGTATGACAAACAAAGCACTGACATCTATCTGGCCCAGACACAGGATACTTATACCTGCAGCTATGCAGGCATTGGCTGGGCAATTATGCAGATTTCCAGAGGCAGTGGATTGGTGAAACTGGAGCATGTGATTAGATCCAACATGGCTGCGCCCATGTTAGAACTTGGAGGGAAAATTGGTTTGGAAAACCATGTGCAAACATAGTAGTAATGGCGGCCGCAGAGGACGGGAGACGCCATGCTGGATTCAAACATGGCGCTGCTGTGACAGCGTCTCAGAGTGACAGGAGGGATATGCAGAGTGTAAACCCAGACGAGATCCGAACTTGGAACGCTGAGCCAGCCTCAGGAGACATCTAAACGGCAGGCAATGGCGTCCAGATACCCGGATTGTGACACTTCTTAGTTTGAAGTGTTCATTTTTAGTACCTATTGCATATGAGACCTGTATATTACTGTTGTTTCTGCATGTTATGTTGGAAAAGAACCAGTTAAAACAGAAGTACAATTTTCCTACTTATGTTTAAGTTGTTATGATGGTGATTGTATTCTCATATGGAGTTCCCAGCATCCACTACGGACTACGAGAAATAGAATTACCGGTGAGTAAATTCTTATTTTTTCTCTGATTTAGTCACCATATCTCTCTTTTATCTCTGCTACTGCTGACTACACTGCGCAGGGGTTTGGGCTAGAGGTATAGTGCTGCTGATAATTGTACTGTGTTACCTGATACTGCAAGTTATATCATGTCTGCTTCTGAGGGTAACGGTTCTGGGGCTGAACACACTGCCGGTGTTGCTGAAGCCACAGACACATAAAAGGAGAATATAGCAGCTGTGGGCTCTGGTTTCGGGGGCTCCTTGCCCCCCAGTGGGACTGTGGCAACGGAGGCACATACTGACCCACCGTGGGCCGCTTTTTCCACGCTTCTGCATATGCTAGTTCATAAACTAACTCCCCCTAGGGGACCCCCAATGCTGGTACAACCGTATGTGGTCCCTGCAGCTAACCCGCCGTGGGCGGACGATTTATCTGCTCAATTGAAGAAGTTGAATCAGTCCTTGACTACTAAAAAGGCTGACCAATGCTCGCCTAAGTCCAAGAGGTCCTCTAAGCGAGCCCTTGTCTCCTCACAATCCACTGCTGTCACTGACGCCTCGTCGGATGAAGACGGCACATATACTGACCCCACAGGTAGTTTTCACTCTAGGAGTGAACTGGGGCAGGGCGCCGCACTCAGCGGGGGCACACGTGTGCGCGCGGCGTAGCCGTGCGCGCGCCCGAAATGGGGGCGTGGCCACACAAATTAGGGGGCGTGGTCACGCCTCCGTCATTTTAGGGGGCGGTGCGGCCCACAGACGCTACTATAGAGAGCGTCTGTGGCCGGCGACGTCACTGTTGGGGGCGTGCCCAGCACCTCCGTCGGTGCTGGGCTTCCCCCAGCCCTCTCCCAATGCGTAAATGGATGCCGCTCGCATGCGCACGGCATCTATACACGCCGGGAGGGCAGGGAGCGGGCGGCTGTTATAGCAGGGCGCCGCAAAAGGGCAGGGCGGGTTTTGCCTGTTAAAAAACGGGCAGGGCGCGGCGCCCTGCTAAAACAGCCTAGAGGGAACACTACACAGGTTCTGACTCAGATACGGCTGATGGGGAGGATAGTTCACATATGGATGTTCCTGATCTTTTGGAGGCTATTAAGTTAATTCTGCAGATTACTGATGATCCCGAGCCATCCGTCCCTCCTAAGAAACCAGATAGTTTCAAGCGTCAGAAGGTGGTTAAACAGGTTTTACCTCACTCTGATCACCTAGTGGATATATGTCAGGAACCCTGGGAAAACCCGGGTACGAAGTTTGTGCCTCAAAAGAAGATGCTGGCTCGCTATACCCTCGCGCCAGAGCTGTCTAAGAATTGGGAAGCGCCTCCTCCAGTGGACTCACATGTGGCTAGGATGGGTGGTTTCCTCAGCTCTACCTGTCACTACCGTCATGTCTCTAAAAGAGCCTACTGATAAACGTGTGGAGGGTTGTCTGAAAGCGATTTACACCCTCACGGGTGCTGCACAAAGGCCCACTATTGCAGCTACATGGGCAGCAGAGGCTATTGAAGCATGGGCCTTGGAGTTAGAAGCTGAAATCTTTTCTGACCATGCTAGACAATGCTTGTCATATATTGTCACAGCTTCTCGCTATATTAAAGAGGCGGCTTCTGATGCCGGTATCCTAGCAGCCAAGGCCTCTGCTACGTCAGTCCTGGCTCGCCGGATATTGTGGCTGAGATCCTGGTCTGTGGATCTGGACTCTAGAAAAACCCTGGAGGTACTCCCTTTCATGGGAGATATTCTGTTTGGGGAGGACTTAAATAAAATTGTGGCTGACTTGGCTACTGCCAAAACTGAAGACAAACTATAGTGACCACACCCGGCGCTACTTATTTCACCCAAATTAAAAGGATTCTCATTGGTAGCTTACTTTTTCAGTAATATTCATGTTTACATTGGTGTCATAACGGACTTATTTCAAAGATGACAAATATCTGAAAATGAAGATACACAAAACATAGTGCAACCAATTTTGGTGATGAATTAAAGGAGTATTTATTTGTTCAACTCACATAAATATGAGTCAATATGGCATATCATCCACCAGATGGCGTTGGTCCTTAGTTTTCACAGGGATTTCAAAACAATGTGGCAGAGAAACTCCAATGGATGGTACAAAACATCAATCCCCGCAGAGTGTACTGGGAACTCAAATAAATATATATATATATATATATATATATATATATATATATATATATATATATATATGGTGCAATAGAGCTTAGCCATAAAAACGTTTTATTCTGACAAAGACACACTTACATCAAACAAATATTTAAAAGCATATATCACCCATCTGGGATCAACACCGGAGACCGAATTCCAAACAGAGCCAGCTGTAACTGTGTAATGGACGGGTTTCCGGGTAGTAGGAACCTTGTGCTTAAGCTCGCTTTCGGTCCAAACGATCTTCCTCAGAAGCATAAGGTTCTACTCACCAGGCGCCGTTTAAATACCCTCTTCATTGCCCCCCTCCTGCAGACAATCTTGATCCTGATGTGCATTGCCGTCTAATGCGGAAGTGTGTCACCGGAAATGACCTTTTTATGGCTAAGCTCTATTGCACCATATATATGTATTTCTTTGAGTTCCCAGTACACTCTGCGGGGATTGATGTTTTGTACCATCCATTGGAGTTTCTCTGCCACATTGTTTTGAAATCCCTGTGAAAACTAAGGACCAACGCCATCTGGTGGATGATATGCCATATTGACTCATATTTATGTGAGTTGAACAAATAAATTCATCACCAAAATTGGTTGCACTATGTTTTGTGTATCTTCATTTTTCAGATATTTGTCATCTTTGAAATAAGTCCGTTATGACACCAATGTAAACATGAATATTACTGAAAAAGTAAGCTACCAATGAGAATCCTTTTTATTTGGGTGAAATAAGTAGCGCCGGGTGTGGTCACTATATTTTGTCTTTGGTTCTTGTTGGGGGTCTTGGTGAAGTCTCATTTGTACCACATTAGCTGCCACTTTATACATTTTAGCGCAGATCAAACCATATTAGTTGTACTGCCAAAACTGCCTGTCTGCCTAATACCGCTCCTTCTGTGTCGAAGGCTAAAGGTACCATCTTTCGCTCTTTTCATCCTTCAGGTAAAGCAAAAGGTCAGGCGTACTAAAAGCAGGCCCGCACTTCCAAACCTGGTAAGCTGAAGCCCAAAAGAGCCTGGGCTGCCCGTCAGCCAGCTGCCAAGATCGATAAGCTTGCCGCATGACGGGGCGGGACTTACCCTGGGGGATCACAGGGTGGGGGGCCGGCTTCTAGGGTATACCCAGGAATGGTTGAAGACCACTTCAAATGCCTGGGTACGGGAAGTCGTCACTCGAGGTTATGCCATAACCTATAAAAACTGACCCCCTCATCGATTTTGCCAGACAGACGTCCCTTTGGACCAGACAAAGGCAAAAACTCTACACTCGGTGATACAGACCCTCCTGGATACAGGAGTCGTAGTCCAGTTGCCTCTTGCTCAGAGGGGACGGGGATACTATTCTCCGCTGTTTCTAGTCCTGAAACCGAATGGGTCCTCCCGGCCCATTCTTAACCTCAAGGCATTGAACAGGTTTGTGAAGGTTTCCAAGTTCCGTATGGAAACCCTTCGCTCTATAGTTCTGGCCTTGGAACTTGGGGACTACATGGTCTCCCTGGACATACATGATGCTTACCTGCATATTCCTATAGCAGTGTCACATCAACAATACCTGAGGTTTGCTATTGGCAACCTCCATTACCAGTTTCGGACGTTACGTTTTGGTTTAACAACGGCTCTGCGAGTCTTCACCAAAGTCATGGCGGTGATGATGGTGGTACTCCGCCGTCAAGGGGTCAGGATACTGCCGTATCTGGACGACTTGTTAATCCTGGCAAATTCCCCAGATCTTCTCCTACGTCATCTGGATATGACGGTCCGGTTTCTACAAGCCCACAGGTGGCTCATCAACTGGAAGAAATCCTCTCTGGTCCCTGCTCAGAGCATGGTGCACCTGGGAGCGCTGTTGGACACTCACAACCAAAGGTTGTTCTTGTCTCAGGAGAAAGTCCTGAAGCTTCAGGACAGGATTTGTTGCTTCCTTTCTCGTCCGCAAGTGTCGATACATTCGGCAATGCAGGTGCTGGGCCTCATGGTATCAGCATTTGACATGGTGGAGTATGCTCAATTCCATTCCCGCCCCCTCCAGAGGCTGATTCTAGCCAAGTGGGACGGCCTGCCTCACCGGATCAGATCTGAATTGATCTTATTGACTCCAGAGGTCTGTCTGTCGTTGTTTTAGTGGCTCCAGGACCAACAATTGTGCAGGGGTCGTCCCTTCTGGATATCCAACTGGGTCCTGTTGACGACAGATGCCAGTCTAAGAGGTTGGGGGGCGGTGCTGGAGCAGCACTCCCTTCAGGGTCGGTGGACCAAGGAGGAATCTCTCCTCTCGATCAACATTCTGGAATTGCGGGCGGTCTTCAATGCGTTGAACCTGGCCCAGCATTTAATTCAGAACCATCCTGTTCAAGTACAGTCGGACAACGCCACCACAGTGGCTTACATAAAATCATCAAGGAGGCACTAGAAAGCCGTTTGGCAATGAAGGAAGTCTCACGGATTCTTCGTTGGGCGGAATGCCATCTACTGGCCAAATCGGCAATATTCATTCCGGGAGTCCTGAATTGGGAAGCGGACTTTCTCAGTCGTCAGGACGTGCATTCCGGCGAGTGGGGGCCTCCATCCAGAAGTGTTTCAACTACTCGTGGAAAAGTGGGGTCTTCCAGATGTGGATCTGATGGCGTCTCGACACAATCACAAGGTTCCGGTCTTCGGAGCAAGGACAAGGGATTCTCAAGCAGCATTCGTGGATGGCTAGAGGTGCCGTGGAGGTTTCGGCTGCCATACGTGTTCCCTCCGTTGTCACTCCTGCCCAGGGTAATTCGGAAGTTCAAGCAAGAAAAAGGAAATCTGCTTCTCATAGCTCTGGCGTGGCCCAGACGGCACTGGTTCTCAGACCTGCAGGGCCTGTCATCAGAGCGTCCAGTTCTACTTCCACAACGCCCAGACCTCCTCGTTCAGGGCCCCTGTGTCTACCAGGACCTAGCCCGGCTGTCTTTGACGGCGTGGCTCTTGAAGCTTCCGTCTTGAGGGATAAGAGTTTTTCTGAAGAAGTCATTAAAACTATGTTGCGGGCCCGGAAACCGGCTTCTGCTCGGATTTACCATAGGGTCTGGCATGCCTACTTTGTTTAATGCGCATCTAACAATTATGACGCTTCCAAGTTTAGTACAGCCAAGCTTTTGGCTTTTCTGCAGTAAGGCCTAGAGTTAGGCCTGCATCTGGCCGCCCTAAAGGTTCATATTTCTGCCTTGTCGGTGTGGTTTCAGAGAAAAATTGCGACTTTACCTGATGTTCATACTTTCACTCAGGGTGTATCCAACCTCACTATGTCCTGCCTGTGGCTCCTTGGGAATTGTCGTGGTTTTGGAGGCGTTGCAGGAACCTCCATTTGAACCCCTTGGTTCAGCTGACCTTAAGTGGCTTTCCTTTAAGGTGGTGTTCTTGCTGGCTAATGCCTCTGCTAGTAGAGTGTCGGATCTGGGTGCCTTGTCTTGTTGTTCCCCATATCTGATTTTTCACTGTGACCGGGCGGTTCTTAGTACTCGTCCCAGATATTTACCTAAGGTGGTTTCTTCGTTCCACCTTAATCAGGAGATTGTGGTTCCGCCCTTTGTCTCTCCTGATTTGTCTCCCAAAGAGCAGTCTTTGGATGTGGTATGGGCTCTCCGTATCTATGTGAAGAGAACTGCTTCAATTCGAAAATCTGATTCTCTCTTTGTTTTGTTTTGATTTCACAAATGTGGCTGGCCTGCTCACAAGCGGACCCTGGCCAGATGGATTAGAATGCTTATGTGAGGGCTGGTCTGTCAGCTCCTGATCACATTACTGCCCATTCTACTCGGTCTGTTGGATCTTCTTGGGCGTCCCAACGTGGTATGACCCTTGATCAATTGTGCAAGGCAGCTACGTGGGCCTCCGGGATCACGTTCCTAAGGTTCTATGCCTTCGATACTGCCGCTTCCCAGGATGCTTCCTTTGGACGCTGGGTTCTTGTGCCCGCTACAGTGCATCCCCTCCCATAGTGTACCTCGCAGAAAGAGTTTTAACAAAGGTAAGTTCTTACCATATAACTCGTTTTTGATACCTACCGGTAAATCCTTTTCTCCTAGTCCATAGAGGATGCTAGGTGCCCGTCCCAGTGCGTACTTTACCTGCAGTTTTGTTATTAGAGTTACACAAGTTGTGTTTTGTTAGTTTCAGCTTGTTGCTGTAATTGGTTCATGCCTATTGGCATGTGTTATGTTAAATGCCATGTGTGCGGCATGGTTGAGGGTGTGAGTTGGTAGATATCTCACAATTAGTAATTCCTTTCCTCGAAATGTCAGTCTCCCTGGGCACAGTTCCTACAACTGAGGTCTGGAGTAGGGGCAGAGACGGAGAAGCCAGTTCACACCCATTGAAAAGTCTTAAGAGTGCCCATGGCTCCTGCAGAACAGTCTATACACCATGGTCATGAAGTGGACCCCAGCATCCTCTACGGCAGTGATTTTCAACCTTTTTTTACTTGCGGCACACCAAACAATATTTTAAAATTGCCAAAGCACACCATCAGTTCCCCACAGAAAAAAACAAAAAACACACATTGGCCCTCGTAGTAAAAAAATTGGTCTACACAGAAAAAACAATCACATTGCTCCCCACATAAATCATATTGCTCCCTACATAAATCCTGTTGCTCCCCACATAAATTATTCACATTGTTCCCCACATAAATCCTTATTCTCCCCACATAAATCCTATTGTTCCCCACTAGAGGAAAAAAAAACAAATATTAGCCCTCCTCCAGGTCCCTCCGTGGTGGGGATTGTTCATAGTGGTGTGCTGCGAATACTGAGCAGTGGGTGGTCGGGCAGGTGTGGATGTGGGAGCACAAGGAAAGCTGTGTATGCAGGCAGGAACTGGACAGATGTGTATGCAGGCGGGTGGGCTGGCAGGGTGGTGAGAAGCGTCGGCCGTGACCTATGATATCACACCACCGCATCTTCAAGGCATACGTCACGAGCGGAGCATGACTGATCCTCTAAGAAGAGCCCGGGCCAACAGTTCACTCTGAAGGTGCAGGAAACTGCCCTGGCTCCGCGGAACACCTTGCAAATGGTCGCGGCACACTTCCTCTGCTTACAGCTGCAGCAGCAAGTACACACAGCTCCTGCAGACACTCGGGATACACAGGAAACTGGTACATGGGTGTCAATATGGGGGAGAGACGCTATTATACACGCTTTAGTGTCCTGAAAAGGACAAGAACTCCGGTGTTACACCGTGATACAGACAGCCTGCAGTCTCACTGAGTCTGCTGGGCCTGGGTGTGCTGTTCCTCTTTCTGTGTCTCCTTCTCACATACAGTAAGGGCAGGCTTTGCTATATATACACGTTTGTGTGTTTGTATACTGTAAATGGTAAAACCAATTATACAGTGTATGTCACACCAGATTCCCTCTGAGGCTGGTTCCCTCTCATGTGAACAATGCAGTCAGTCCACTCAAGTTAGTGAGGAGACTGGGGGGAGGGTCAGGAGCCATCCTGGCTCAGTGCCATAAAAACCATGATGACAGACATGTCATCCCAGCTCACTGCTAATAATCAAAAGACACAACAACGGCAGCAGGCTGTAGCAGACCTAGCTGCAAGGGCAGATGATAAACAGCCCCCCCTCCCTAGTTCAGGGCCACATAAGCGTGGGCTGCCTGATTTACTCTCAGAATCTGAGGACGAGGTACAGGAGGAGTGGGAGGAATGGGATCCTATTACAGAGGACTCACCTTCTGCACAGGGTATTAATTCCCTTATACTTACTATCAGGGATGTGATAAAAGTCCCTTTGGAAGACGCTGCAGTACAGCAGTCATTTTTCTTAGCACAGAAAAAGAAACTAGTGTCACTTTCCCTGATTCTAAAGAACTAGATGACATGTTTAAGTTAACCTGGAAAAATCCTGATGAAAAAATACCAGGTGACAAATCGGTTTCTGCACACTTTCCCATTTGCTCCAGAAGGCAGGAAACACTGGGGAGAGCCCCCGGCAGTAGACGTATCAGTCTCTCGCCTATCAAAGAAAGTGCCATTACCAGTCCCTGGCTCCTCTGCATTAAAGGACCCTGGGGATAGGAAAATAGAGACTACATTAAAGTCTATTTACACAGCGGCTGGTGCATCACAAAGACCTGTGATAGCGGGTTGCCGGATGACACATGCCATTCATACATGGGCGACTCGAATTCAAGAAAGCCTTGCTGGAGATACGTCCCTGGTGACTCTCATAAAACACAATCAGGACAATGCACGCGTCCTGAGTGACTCTCTCAAGGGGATAGGCGCTATTAACGCTAGGACTACTGCCATGGCATTGTCGGCACGCAGAACTTTGTGGCTGCATCAGTGGATAGCGGACGCAGATTCTAAGCGCAGAGTGTGGAGTATCTTCCTTTCTCAGGGGAGTGGCTATTCGGGGTTGAGTTGGATACATGGATTTCAAAGGTTACTGCAGGTAAATCCAGTTTTCTGCCTTCTGGGGCCCCACTGGCTAGGTGTTCCTACCCCTTTCGGACTGCCAGGTTCAGATCAAGAGCCGGAGGCACCTCAAACACGGTGGAAGGCACCAGAGGCAAGACAAGAAAATCAGCCGTCGCAGGTTCTCAGGAACAAAGCACCAGTTCAGCTTCCACTAGGGCCTCAGCATGATGGTGCCCCCCCACCCTGAGGGGATCTCGAGGTGGGATTTCGACTGTGTTGTCATGCTCGGCGGAGATTGGGGTTCCGACAATCAAACTTGGGCTGGGAGGACAGCTTACTGTGTAGGAAGTAGACAAGGAGGTTGAATGTAGTTTTTCCTCATGAAGTGGAGGACTAGTGGGTGTTAGAGTTGGCTGGAGAATGAGAACTCTGTAGAAGGATAACTGTGTTTTTAATGAACAAACAACTGTACACCGATACTTGAGGAATTGAAATACATGGAATAATGAACTGAAGTCTATGATTAAACAAGTTGAGGAATGGAGCTCAAGATCACCGGTATTGCGAAGACTGTGGTTTGCGGTTGGTAGACAAGGCTGAAGGAGACTGGGTTTTTGAAGAAGTGGAAGACTGTGGCTTGTGACTGGTAGATGAGGCTGAGAAACTCTGACTTTGAAGAAATGAAGACTGGCTTGGGCTTGGAAACAACAGCGGCTGAAGAACTCAGATCTGGAAGAAGCAAAGACTGTGGCTTGAGCTTGCGAGACGCTCGCAGGAACCAATGTTTAGCACCCGAAGCTCCTTTACGACCAGGAGCCCCGTGAGCGCCTCCACGAGTGGCGATGGGTTAAACGCCAGGGCTGCAGCAGTGATAGGTCATGACAGATGATGGCAACCAGAACCAGGAGCAGCCTGGGAGCACAGAGCTGGAGCACCTTTCACAGGAAAGTAACTTGAAGCACTGGCACTCTCTCCCTGAGCCAGTCCCCTTTTATAAGGGAAGACTATACCAGATTGGCTGGACACAGAGTGTGGATTCAATTGGCAGATCTCAAGTCACCAACATGGCCACCCCCAGCACTGGGGACATTCTCAGGTGCAGCACTTAAGCTAACCCAGCTCCGGCCTTGATTTCCTGAGACAGATTCACCACCAGAGGGCTCTGCTGCAGCAACTACCCGCCGCAGCATCTGGGTCACCGGACCCTGACCTCCGGAAGCCGCACATGTGCCCAAGGACCCACTGCAAGCAGCTCCGCGCCACCGCAACTGCGCCAACCACCGGGATCGCATCACCAAGGATACCGCACCGGAGTTAAGGCTCCGGACACCAACATGCGTCACTTCAGCCGCATCTGGGAAAGCTCCTGCCAGGATGCCTGGGTAAAGGACCTAATTTCTTGGCTACAAGCTGGAGTTCAGCAGTGCTGCTCCCCAACGATTTTTCTAATCAAGTTTACTAGTTTTGGAGGATACACGAGTTACGCTGCAACAGGCCATCCTAAAGCTGGCCCAGTCCCAAGTCATTGTTCCAGTGCCACTACAACAACAGGGAAAGGGTTACTACTCCAACCTGTTTGTGGTACCAAAACCGGACGGTTCGCTAAGGGCCATTTTGAATCTAAAATCCTTGAATCCTTCACTAAAGGTTTTTCAAGTTCAAGATGGAATCCTTGCGAGCAGTGATTCCGGGTTTGGAAGAACAGGAGTTCATGGTTTTGTTTGATATAAATGATGCTCATCTCCATTTACTGATATGGCCGTCTCACCAGGCTTACCTACGGTTTGCCCTGTTGAACGGTCGCTACAAGTTCCAGGTGCCACCCTTTGGCCTGACCACAGCTCCAAGGGTCTTCACAAAGGTGATGGTGGAGATGATGTTCCAGCTCCGAGTCCAAGGGATCAATATTGTCCCTTACCTAGATGATCTCTTGATAAAAAGCGAGATCCAGTGAGATTCTATTGCTCAATATAGGCCGCACTATTCAGCTTCTGTCACATCATGGGTGGATCCTCAATTTACGAAGTCCCTACTTCTGAGAAACATTCCCAGTAACAGGAGCCTACTCAGTAGCTCCAGTTCCTGGGAATGTTTCTGGATACAGTGGCTCAGAAAGTGTTCCTCCCAGAGGACAAGGCAAGGACGCTCCAGGATGTGGTCCGAGCAGTTATACGACTGAATCGGGTCTCCATCCATCTTTGCATAAGATTGTTGGGAAAGATGTTAGCCTCATACGAGGCGATCCAGTACTGAAGGTTCCATGCCAGAACATTTCAATTGGATCTCCTGAGCTAGTGGTCCGGTTCACATCTTCAGATGCACCAGATCATACACTACTGTTCAAAAGCTTGGGGTCACTTAGACATTTATTTTATAAAGAAAAGCACTTTTCTTTTCAATGAAGATAACATTAAAACAATCAGAAATACACTCTTTACATTGTTGATGTGGTAAATGACTGTACTAGCTGCAAACGTCTGGTTTTTAATGGAATATCTACATTGGTGTATAGAGGCCCATTTCCAGCAACCATCACTCCAGTGTTCTAATGGTACATTGTGTTTGCTAATCGCGGTAGAAGACTAATGGATGATTAGAAAGCCCTTGTGCAGTTATGTTAGCACAGCTGAAAATGGGTTTGCTCGTTAGAGAAGCTATAACACTGGACTATCTTTGAGTTAGTTGAGTGTCTGGAGCATCACATTTGTGGGTTCGATTATACTCTGAAAGTGGCAAGAAAAAGAGACCTTTCATGTGAAACTCGACAGTCTTTGCTTGTTCTTAGAAATGAAGGCTATTCCATGCGAGAACTTGCTGAGAAACTGAACATTTCCTACAACTGTGTGTACTACTCCCTTCAGGGAACAGCACAAACAGGCTCTAACCAGAGTAGAAAGAGAAGTGGGAGGCCCTGGTGCACAACTGAGCAAGAAGACAAGTACATTAGAGTCTCTAGTTTGAGAAATAGACGCCTCACAGGTCCTCAACTGGCAGCAGATGCCTCACAGGTCCTAACTGCTTCATTAAATGGTACCCACAAAACGCCATTGTCAATGTTTACAGTGAAGAGGCGGCTCTGGGATGCTGGCCTTCTAGGCAGAGTGGCAAAGAAAATGCCAATAAAAGGAAAATATTAATATGGGCAGTAAAAGGACTGGCCAATAAAAGGAAAAGATTAATATGGGCAAAAGAACACAGACATTGGACAGAGGAAGATAGGAAAAAAGTCTTATGGATAGACGAATCAAATTGTTTGGATCACACAGAAGAACATTTGTGAGACGCAGAACAAGTGAAAAGATGCTGGAAGAGTGCCTGACGCCATCTGTCAAGCATGGTGGAGGTAATGTGATGGTCCGGAGCTGCTTTGGTGCTGGTAAAGTGGGAGATTTGTACAAGGTAAAAGGGATTTTGAGTAAGGAAGGCTATCACTCCATTTTGCAACGCCATGCCATACACTGTGGACAGCGCTTGATTGGAGCCAGTTTCCTCCTACAACAGGACAATGACCCAAAGCACACCTCCAAATTATGCAAGACCTATTTATGGAAGAAGCCGGCAGCTGGTATTCTGTCTGTAATGGAGTGGCCAGCGCAGTCACCAGATCTCAACCCCACTGAGCTGTTGTGGGAGCAGCTTGACCATATGGTACGCAAGAAGTGCCCATCAAGCCAATCCAACTTGTGGGAGGAGCTTCAGGAAGCGTGGGGTGAAATTTCTTCAGATACCTCAACAAATTAACAGCTACAATGCCAAAGGTCTGCAATGCTGTAATTGCTGCAGAGGGAGCATTCTTTGACGAACGCAAAGTCTGAAGGAGAAAATTATTATTTCAAATAAAAATCATTATTTTTAACCTTTGCAATGTCTTGACTATATGTTCTATTCATTGTGCAACTCATTTGCTAAATAAGTGAGTTTTCATGGAAAACACAAAATTGGATGACCCCAAACTTTTGAACGGTGGTGTATACTGGCGCTAGGTGCCATCTTTAAAATGTATAGACCTTTCCGGCGACCGCGGCAGTGAGGGAAACCCCCCCTCCCTATGCGGCAGGTAGTAGTAGGGCGCTGGGGTCCAGGAGCTATACACCTGGCACCTCAGCGCTCCAGGGAGTGATCGCAATGATCCCAAAAAAAGTGGGTCCCAGGGACCCCTCACTTTTCAAAATTGGGGTCCTACCTGTCCCCTTCTGGGTTCCATTGGAATTAAGGTTATTATTAATGATTTAAATATAAAAACTCAGACTTGATTTGGACACTACAAAAGTGCTGCAAGGGGGAGGGAGGGTGACAGTGCTGCAAGGGGGAGGGAGGGGGTGACAGTGCTGCAAGGGAGAGGGAGGGGGTGACAGTGCTGCAAGGGGGAGGGAGGGGGTGACAGTGCTGCAAGGAGGAGGGATGGTGACAGTGCTGCAAGTGGGAGGGAGGGGGTGACAGTACTGCAAGGGGGAGGGAGGGGGTGACAGTGCAGCAAGGGAGAGGGAGGGGGTGACAGTGCAGCAAGGGAGAGGGAGGGGGTGACAGTGCTGCAAGGGGGAGGGAGGGGGTGACAGTGCTGCAAGGGGGAGGGAGGGTGACAGTGCTGCAAGGGGGAGGGAGGGGGTGACAGTACTGCAAGGGGGAGGGAGGGGGTGACAGTGCAGCAAGGGGGAGGGAGGGGGTGACAGTGCAGCAAGGGAGAGGGAGGGGGTGACAGTGCTGCAAGGGGGAGGGAGGGGGTGACAGTGCTGCAAGGGGGAGGGAGGGTGACAGTGCTGCAAGGGGGAGGGAGGGGGTGACAGTGCTGCAAGGGGGAGGGAGGGGGTGACAGTGCAGCAAGGGAGAGGGAGGGGGTGACAGTGCAGCAAGGGGGAGGGAGGGGGTGACAGTGCTGCAAGGGGGAGGGAGGGGGTGGCAGTGCTGCTAGGCTGTGTAGCTATACTGGACACTTTGCACCAGAAATGTAACTAGACATTTTGTCAGAAAGTGAATTGGTGCTCCCCCTCCCATAGTGTAATGCAAAAATTTAGGAGCATGAGTTTGTGGAGAAGGGGCGTGGCCACATCATAGTGCCAATTCACATTGCACCACTCAGTAGTGCTGCTTATACACATTGCACCAGGTAGAGTGCGTTATACACATTGCACCAGGTAGAGCACGTTATACACATTGCACCACTCAGTAGTGATGCTTATACACATTGCACCAGGTAGAGCGCGTTATACACATTGCACCAGGTAGAGCACGTTATACACATTGCAGCAGGTAGAGCACGTTATACACATTGCACCAGGTAGAGCACGTTATACACATTGCACCAGGTAGAGCACGTTATACACATTGCCCCAGGTAGAGCACGTTATACACATTGCGCCAGGTAGAACACCTTATACACATTGCACCAGGTAGAGCACGTTATACACATTGCAGCAGGTAGAGTGCATTATACACATTGCAGCAGGTAGAGCATGTTATACACATTGCGCCATGTAGAGCACGTTAAACACATTGCAGCAGGTAGAGCACGTTATACACATTGCACCAGGTAGAGTAAATTATACACATTGCAGCAGGTAGAGCATGTTATACACATTGCAGCAGGTAGAGCACGTTATACACATTGCAGCAGGTAGAGCTCGTTATACACTTTGCACCAGGTAGAGCTCATTATACACATTGCACCAGGCAGAGCGCGTTATACACATTGCACCAGGTGGAGTGCATTACACACATTGCAGCAGGTAGTGCACGTTATACACATTGCACCAGGTAGAGTGCATTACACACATTGCAGCAGGTAGTGCACGTTATACACATTGCGCCAGGTAGAGCACGTTATACACATTGCGCCAGGTAGAGCACGTTATACACATTGCACCAGGTAGAGCACGTTATACACATTGCACCAGGTAGAGCACGTTATACACATTGCACCAGGTAGAGCACGTTATACACATTGCGCCAGGTAGAGCACGTTATACACATTGCGCCAGGTAGAGCACGTTATACACATTGCGCCAGGTAGAGCACGTTATACACATTGCGCTAGGTAGAGCACGTTATACACATTGCGCTAGGTAGAGCAAGTTACACACTTTGCGCCAGGTAGAGCACGTTATACACTTTGCGCCAGGTAGAGCTCGTTATACACTTTGCGCCAGGTAGAGCACGTTATACACATTGTGCCAGGTAGAGCACGTTATACACATTGCGCCAGGTAGAGCTCGTTATACACATTGCAGCAGGTAGAGCTCGTTATACACATTGCACCAGGTAGAGCTCATTATACACATTGCACCAGGTAGAGCACGTTATACACATTGCGCCAGGTAGAGCTCATTATACACATTGCGCTAGGTAGAGATCGTTATACACATTGCACCAGGTAGAGCTCATTATACACATTGCACCAGGTAGAGCTCGTTATACACATTGCACCAGGTAGAGCTCATTATACACATTGCGCTAGGTAGAGCTCGTTATACACATTGCGCTAGGTAGAGCTCGTTATACACATTGCAGCAGGTAGAGCACGTTATACACATTTTATATATGTAATGGGTTTATGGTGCTGCTATAATAGAAGCCCCAGACTGGATTTAGGGGTTCATTCCGAGTTGATCGCTCGCTGCAGTTTTTTGCAGCGAACGCGGACACATTACTACTGCGCATGCGTATGCACCGCAATACGCAGGCGTGTCGCATGGGTACATAGCGAATCATTGCTGAGCGATGGATTTAACGAAGAATCCATTTGCAACGGCGGTCACAAGGTGAGTGACAGGAAGAGGACGTTTGTGGGTGGCAACTGACCGTTTTCTGGTTGTGTTTGGAAAAACGCAGGCATTTGCGGGGTTGTGTCTGACGTCAATTTCGGCTCCAAAAAGACATTCCGGGTGTAGGCTGTTGGATTCCCCCAGTACTTTTCCCCCAAAATGTAATTCCTTCCTCTCTTGCCTCCCACATGGAAGTATCATGGGGAGAGAGAGGAGCAGCCCGGCTTTAAAACAAGCCGGTTTTCTGGAGCTCCATAGGGATAACTCTCGGTGGGCAGGAAACCTTGATCGGGGATCTAGGCTGCCCATCTCTTGAGCCCAAGTTTAGGCTGGAGATGATGAGCTGGGTACCTGGGCAGATTCCTGGAAGTAGTTTAGATGGGAAAACTTCCCCCAGTCTAGACTGAACGTCACCAGGGCGGATACCAACCCTCCAGGATGGGCCGGTCAAAGGAGAGTGACTATCCCCACCATCCATAGAGGAAAATGATAGCTGTGCATGTGGCCAAGGCATGCACATCACATGGATAAACAATGATTGGTTGAGAACAGCACTGTGGACTTACCCTCTGTGGTATGTGTATTGGAGTAAGATAAAAAGAGGAGGCCTGTGAGCCTCCAGAGCTATTATACCATTTTCACGCTGCTGTAAACATCTTGCTGTATTGCAGTTGCCCCTAGCAATAGGGAAGAGTCTTTTTTAAGACTGGGTGAATAATCATCTGCCTCAAGACGCTTCATCTAGTGACCTGCAGTGCTATTCCATAGTTCTGTTTTCCGGCTGTCCAGGGTGCACTCAGCATCTCCAAGCTCCGCCTCCCACCTGCTACCGTGCAGAGGCCAAGTCCAGCGACTAGTGGTGATTCGTCATTGAGTCAGTAGTAGGCGGTTACTCATGGTAAGTGGGAATCCTCTATTTGGCCAGATCCCGTGTGACCTAAACATCCATTCTGTGACTGGGGCGGGATGCAAGGCAGGGCAATGGCTTTCATACAGAACCATCCGATCACAGGAATTGCTGGCATAGCGGTGGGATAATCCCAGGTGGCTTTTCGGTCACCTGACTGAAGAAGCAGAGTTAGGAGAGGAGTAACTGCAGCGCAGGAGTTCCGCCGGGTGGAGGTAGAGAGTGCTAAGGGTGTAGGCATCGAAGAGGGCGGTCTACCAGTGGACCTTCGTACAGAACCGGTGAGACTCACAATCCCCACCATCTCTACTAGCAGCAGCCATGTTTCATACCTAGCAGGGCCGGAGGTCCAACGTCCCGGGGGGGGGGGCGACATGGATACCTTAGCAGATTGGCTAGTGGAATTCGGAGAAAGGGCAATGGAGCAAGAGTGCTTGATCATCACCTCACTTTCCAATATCACTGCCGGGCTCCGGTGACTGTGCGCAGCCCGTTCTGTCCCCAGCAGTAGCGGAAGAGCCAGTACTCCCACCTGAGGCAAAAGCGCCTCCAAGTCAGGTATCCGGAGCGTGCAGGAAAGACTGGGCACACTTAGCCCCAGAATATGGCCTATGGCTTCAGCTGCGTCACTAGGCTGCGGCAGTGAACGGTGAGCGGAGCGAGCGGCTTTAGGGCAGTAGGAGTAGTGGACTTATTAGATTGGGTCTTGGTCCCAGCGGCGACTGAGAGCTATCAGATAGGGTAGATAAGAAGCCACTTAGTGAGGAGAGGTCCAGAAAACACATCTGGATGGACCACGCTCCTCTTATTTATTATTTTATATACTAACAGTGGTGACAGGTGTGGTACATTCCTGCAAAGGCAGATCCAATCTCTTTCTCATCAGACTCTGCTGTCTTCCCTGCACTCTCACTCAGATGTTCACTGCTGCCAGTAGCACACGTATGAGAAGCAGAAGTATGGCGGCAGCTGTATAGATTCTGATATGTAATTCTCTGTATCATACTTACCGTACACACATCATCCTTATTACTATTGAGAGAATAGAGGTAAGACACTGATGATGGGGGTGTAACAGGGTATTATAACCTAGCAGATGATGATTACATGGTGTATTGCATATAAAATACCTTGTTCCACACCTACTCTGCTGTAGCAATATACCTTATATAAGGGTGAGTAACACATGTACAGGCTTACCAGCGTATGAGCACACACATAAAGGAATGCTACCTTACCAATGCTTCCAGGAGTAACGTTAGGAGACATTTCTCTGATCCATCAGCTCATATGACTGATGTTATTGTTCATCTAGAATCTCCAATTCAAACGATATGTTCCCCATCCATTGTTTTACATTGGTGCTGACATAGGACATGGCGAGTGACTACATCTCCATTTATACTTCATGGTTAGTTACCAGTACAAGAGAGAGATATATCTAAGTCTTATTATAATATTACATTTGTTATTGTGAGTGTTCTCAGGAGGGTGGACACAATGATAGTCTGAGACACAATATTATAAAGCCTTCATTAAAAGTTGTGTTTTAATACACACACACATTTACAATTAAGTGTCTCAGAGAGTCGTCTTCTCCTATTGTTTACAAGATTAATATTGTTACAGAAAATGTCACATTTCCATAATATATTTTATTTCCAGCAGATGGACACACAAGCAGGAATATCTCAGAAGGACATCTAATGTTATCCCCGGATTGTGACATAAAAGATAATGACAGCAGACAGGATTCTCCAGGAGCTAACCCCATTACCCCAATTATACATCCAGCTCTATCAGCTGGTCCCTCTGATCCTGGGAAATGTTCTCCTGATCACTCTGATATTGGTGCATCTGTTACAGCTCTGACATTAGATACAGTGTTTCCCTGCTCTATAGATGCCAAATGTTTTATACAGAACACAAAGCTTATTACCCATCAGCCAGCTATGGCAGGTGAGACTCCATTTCCATGTTCTGAGTGTGGAAAATGTTTTACATACAAATCACTTCTTGTAATACATAAGAGAATACATACAGGTGAGAAACCATATTCCTGTTCTGAGTGTGGGAAATGTTTTACATACAAATCAACTCTTGATGCACATAAGAGAAGTCACACAGGTACATCACCATTCCCATGTTCTGAGTGTGGGAAATATTTTGCACGGAAATCACAACTTGTTACACATCAGCAAAGTCACACAGGTGAGAGGCCATTTCCATGTTCTGAGTGTGGGAAATGTTTTGCATGGAAATCACAACTTATTACACATCAGCGAAGTCACACAGGTGAGAAGCCATTTCCATGTTCTGAGTGTGGGAAATGTTTTACCCAGAAATCACAACTTATTAAACATCAGCGAAGTCACACAGGTGAAAGGCCATTTCCATGTCCTGAGTGTGGGAAATGTTTTGCACAGAAATCAGATCTTGTTAGTCATAACAGAAGTCACACAGGTGAGAATCCAATTTCTTGCTCTGAGTGTGGGAAATGTTTTACACGGAAATCACAACTTGTTACACATCAGCGAAGTCACACAGGTGAAAGGCCATTTCCATGTCCTGAGTGCGGGAAATGTTTTGCCCGGAAATCACAACTTGTTATACATCGCAGAAGTCACACAGGTGCGAAGCCATTTTCTTGCTCCGAGTGTGGGAAATGTTTTACAATGAAATCACATCTTGTTAGACATCAGCAAAGTCACACAGGTGAGAAGCCATTTCCATGTTTTGAGTGTGGGAAAGGTTTTGCACGCAAATCAGCTCTTTTTATACATCACAGAAGTCACACAGGTGAGAAGCCATTTCCATGTTCTGAGTGTGGGAAAGGTTTTGCACACAAATCAGTTCTTGTTACACATCACAGAAGTCACACAGGTGAGAAGCCATTTTCATGTTCTGAGTGTGGGAAATGTTTTACACAGAAATCACAACTTGTTACACACCAGAGAAGTCACACAGGTGAGAAGCCATTTCCATGTTCTAAGTGTGGGAAATGTTTTGCACAGAAATCACAACTTGTTACACACCAGAGAAGTCACACAGGTGAGAAGCCATTTCCATGTTCTAAGTGTGGGAAATGTTTTGCACAGAAATCACAACTTGTTACACACCAGAGAAGTCACACAGGTGAGAAGCCATGTTAATCTTCTGGAGTATACTTATCATTGCCATGCGTTGCTCTTCAAGTTTCTTTTCCTATCTCCTATGCTTTTTGCAAAATACATGCTCCTGCAGGGTGAAATAATCAGGTGTCATGCCCTCATCTACCACTGCTATGTAGATGACCTGTCTTTTGCTCCAAGTACTGAGAACCCAGTACCAATCCTAAATGTCTAGCTGAGCTCCAGGTGTGGGTGATGCCAGTTCGCTGTGACTCAAACCTGGTGAATCGTCCTTATGATAGAAGCTCACCAACAAAGGGCAGGGCTACAGCTCAGCTTTGCAAACCAACTAGACTTGTGCTTGGATCTTCAGAGTTACAAAATGCTGATCATGTGCGGAATCTTGGTGTCCTGGATTATGGAGTGACACTTAGACATCAGGTATCAGCCACAATCAGATCCTCATCTGAGGAACATAGCCAGACTCCAGCACTTATTTCCCTCAGAAGATCTACCTACAGTCATACATGCATTGCATCATCACACATAGACTACTGTAATGTCCTCTACCTGGGTCTCCCAGCAAAAGAATTGCACCGCTTGTAGCTTTTACAGAATGCAGCAGCCAGGCTGTTACCTAACCAACCTGTTCCTGCCACATAACACCCATTCTCTGCTCCCTTCACCGGCTACCTGTAAGATGGTGACTCTATTACATAATCTTTCTGACTCTCCCAGCCCTAAATGACCAGGGTCCATGGTACCAGAAGCAGCTTCTGCCTCCTTACTGCCCTGCTTACTTTCATATGGAGATGAAGGACTGTTACCAGCAATACCAAGAATCCCCAAGCAGTGCTGAGATGTCAGGGGGGAGACAGAGTGGTGGCACTATTGCTGTAGTGGGGCCTGCCGAAGGCATTGTCAGTGGGTAATATTGTCCTCAAGCGGTGCTGAGGTGTCAGGGGGAGACACAGTGGCTGGCAGTAGTGGGGGGAAGACTGTGGGTGGCAGTAGTGGAGGAAGATGGGGCTTTGGAAGTACTGGGAGGAGATGGGGCGGGTGGCAGTAGTGGGGGGGATATGGGGCAGATGGCAGTAGAGGGAGACGTCGGGTGGCAGTAGTGGGGGGGATACGGGGCGGATGGCAGTAGTGGGGGGAGACAGGGCGGATGGCAGTAGGGGGGGAGACGGTAGGGGCGAGCCACGACTGGCAGTAGGGGGAGAGACACTGTGGCAGTAGTGGGAGGGAGACAGGGTGGGTGTCATTACTGGGAGGAGACAGGGTGGTGGCAGTAGTGGGAGGAGACAGGGCAGGTGACAGCAGTGGGGGGAGATAGGGTGTATGGCTGCAGTGCAGTACCAGGGGCTGCTGGAGGCAGTAAAGAGGTGTATGTGTCCTGCACAGAACCAGTTGATAATTAGACTTAATGATGATGATGCTTCCTTATTTCTAATTAATCCCTTGTGTGTGTTACTGTTATTTGCTGTGTCAGCCTTTATGTGTGTTCTGTGTAATAATCCTGAAAGTAGTGCTGCTACCGATCTCATATCATTTGTAGTAACTTGGAAAAGATGAGATATGAGGCCCGCCCGCATTCACCCCTTAGAGATGCGACCGCAATATGTGTGGCCGCTGCGCATGTGCATTTTGCCACCACCGGGTAAACTGCTGCGGGCCACTATTGTGGCTGGGTCTGAATGACCCGATAGTTTGTTGTGCAGAGTAAAGTATTTAGTAAGTTTAAAATATAGGCAAAAATCTGTGTATTAAAGATATAAAATAAAGTCGTTTAAAAGCAAAAGATTTCCAGTGTAATTTTGGCTATGTCACATTTTGACAGCGCATTTGAATAGTGGGATTGATATTACAAGGGGGGGGGGTGTAAGGGTCTCTCTGTGTAATTAAATAGTTTTATCATTTGTTGGTTTTAAATAAAATATGTCCATTCCAATGTTCTGTGGTTTGTTTTTTTTACTTGTAGGTGAATTAGGGTTGTTGTATATAAATAATAAACTTACCTGACCCTTGCCTGGAGATGTCCATTTATGAAGGTATGGGAGATACCCGCTTCAGTCCCTTCTTACATTTGGGTGATCCAGTAGTTTCGTGGGAATTAGCAGCAAATAATAAATGATAAATTGGCTCCATAACGTCTCACTGACCCTCTGATTTTTACAAAAATATATTACATATGCATTAACAACCATTAATTGAACAAGAAAAACACAACGCAATTTAAAAACAAAAAAACTTTATATATAAAAAAAATAGAAGAAAATCACCAATTCTGGTCTGGACTCATTGACTCTATCAGGAGAACAAGAGCCTTTTTAGCAAGGACTATGCCAACAGTAACCAGTAGAGGAATCAAGCGTATCCCATAGAATATCAGTGCTGCCACCATACATTGGGGAGAGAAGATAACGTGCAGATTTCTGAACAGTGCTCTTAGAAGGAACACAAGAAGTGCATTTATCACAATGATCAGAAGTCTAGGACAATGAGGTCAAGAAACCAACGCTGTGGTACTAATGACCTCAATACAGATCCCTTGGAGCAAGAGACTAGGGTAAGGCCAACAACAATTTAAAAAAAAAAAAAAAACTGAAATGTTTTTTATTATAAATTTAAGAAATTAGGATGGTCCAGTACAGAGGACTATGTACTCAGCATAGTAGATAAAGACAACCTTTCTGTCAAACTTGACAGTTGGTAACACCCCTTTCTCCTAGGCGCCACCCCCTTTAATATTAAATTATAGTGTTTTATATCGCTTTAATATTAAATTTTATATAAATTTAGTGTTCGATATTAAACCGTATTAAAAATTTTCGCGTAACACCAGTCGCAGAGTGTCACGTAACACCAGTCGCAGAATGTCACGCAACGCAGCGCGTCAAATCAGGCGGATGAAAGATGCATATTACACAGTGTTAAAACCAGGTAGTTTTAGCAGCATTGATAAATATTATGGGTCGGTTAAAAATAAATTTAAAAGATCCGACGTAAGAAAGTGGTTACAAGAACAAGACGCCTACATGCTGCACAAGCCAGCAAGAAAAAACTATAAAAGGAACATGATTTGTGTATCGGGTATAAACCAACAGTGGCAATGCGATTTGGTCTCGCTGATAGATTTGTCAAAATACAACGATGGCGTTAAATACATATTAACAATCATCGATATATTCAGTAAGAGGGTGTGGGGTGAAAGTCTGACCGCTAAGAATGCAGCAACGGTCGCTAATGCTTTTGAAAAAATATTCCAGCGCGGCGATGTGCCGATGAAGCTACAAACCGATAATGGTAAAGAGTTTCTAAACAGAAACCTAAAAAAGGTGTTAGAAAAATACGGTATAAATCATTTCACGACCAATAACGATGTGAAAGCGGCTGTTATAGAGCGCTTCAATAGGACTTTAAAAACACGCATGTGGCGCTATTTCACGGCAAAGAATACCTACAGATATATAGACGTTTTACAAGACTTCATACGCAGCTATAATAACACATACCATAGAACGATTAAGTGCGCTCCAAACGATGTGAATGACTCTAACGCATTGAGTGTCTTCAAAACGACCTACGGTGATTACTTTAGAAGTAAGAAAGCCCCAGTTTGTTTAGGAATCGGTGACCACGTCCGTATTTCTAAATATAAGGACATATTTCAGAAAGGTTACGAACAGAGCTTTTCTGAGGAGATTTTTGTTGTACATAGTGTGAACACTAAAGGGATTAAACCGCTTTATAAGTTGGCAGATCTGTATGGTGAAGTTATAACAGGTAGTTTTTACCCCGAAGAGCTTCAAAGCATACCAAAAAACTATAACAGAGTTTACAAAGTGGAAAAGATTTTAAAAAATAAGACGGTCAGAGGCCGTAAATACGCGTTAGTCAAGTGGCGCGGGTACCCCGCAAAATTTAACCGTTGGGTCGCAGCATCGGTGATAAAAGACATATAAAGATCATCAGTATCTAACAAGACGAGCAATGGATGACAAGTCGTTCTACATAACCTTACCCAGCAACGCATCGGCTGTTACCTTCCCGCAAAATAAGATTTCTAACTATACGACAAAGTTGGCTAAACCGATAGACTTAAATGGCGAATGGGAAGTGGCACTTACTGAGATACAATACCCGCATACGTGGAATACATTGGATTTACAAGATTGTAGACTGCAATTATCATGGGATGGAACGGCGGAACAGCCGGTGGCGAGAGTCGCGAGTTTGTGCATTAAACCCGGTTTTTATGAAACAATCGAAGCGTTACTGAACGTAATCAACGCTGAAATTGTACAACTGAAACTGGACGTTGGATTAAGACTAACGTATGATCCATTTGCACGCGTTGTAACATGTGACAGTAAACTGTTGTATCAAATCCACGCCGGTTCTAAGCTGACATGGATACTGGGTTTACAACCTAAAACTAATATTTCTAAACCATGCGCCGACATCAAAGGCGGCCAATATACGATGTACGTGTACACAGACATTATCGAACACCAACGGGTCGGGGGTAGTTATGTACCGCTACTTCGCACTGTTGAAATGAAGGGTTATAACAATGAGGTTGTCACAATACGATACGAGAAACCCGATTACGTACCATTGTGCAAAACACATTTTGACACGATAGCCATAGAGATAAAGAACGACCAAAACGAGAACATGGCATTTAAGTTTGGGAAAGCGATCGTGAAGCTACACTTCAGACGCCGCAAAACTGAATTTTATTAACTAAGCAGAATGGTCGCTGTTAAAAATTATGGCGATCCGGGACTCTATGCGCAATATTATAAATCTCAAGCCGGTAATGGATTACCAGGTTTTCACGGCAGCGCATACATGTACGGCTGCGGTTTAGGCGGTATTTTTCGAAGTCTTTTCAGAAAAGCTGTTCCTCTTTTCCGGAGAGGTTTAGAGTTGGCTAAACCGCATATGAAGACAGCGGTTCGTAATATAGCGAAAGATGTTATCGGGCAAGCCACAATGGCCGTTGTGAATAAGATACACGAGGCGAACCAAGCAAAGCAAGACGGTTCAGGACTAATATATACAAGAAAAGGCGTGTCTAAAAGAAAACGGAAGCGTATGATAACGCTTCCGCCTTGGGACATACCCTTTTTAAATAAAAAACAGACGACGCAACTCAAAGAAGAAGAGAAAGCCGAAGAGTGCCGTTGGTGATATTTTTTAAACATGTCTTTCATACACCACGAATCCGTTGAATGTGCAAAAACAGAGCTGGATCTTTTTGACGTGCCCCCGACACAAACTAGCATAGAGAAAAGTCTATACGTCGAAGTTCAACCTTTAGCTGCGTTATCCGACACAGCTCCGCTTGAATTTTATATAGCAGCCAGCGGTGAACACTACTACGATCTGAACAATACGCTGTTGTACGTGACATGTAAGATCGTACGAACCGATAACACGCCGATACCGCAAGGTGCGCGGGTCGCGCTTATTAATTACCCAATAGCGACTTTATTCAACCAAGTGGATGTAACTTTGGGCGACAGGCTCATATCACAATCCAACGATCTTTACGCATACCGCGCGTACATTGAGACTATATTAAATTACAGCTCGGACGCATTGTCAACAAAACACACAACAGGATTATTTTACAAAGATGCGGATGGTGAATTTAACAACACGGCGCTGGACGGCCCGAATAGGGGATTCAAAAAACGAGCAGGCGCAACAGCGCAGAGTCGCACTGTTGAACTGCTAGGCCCGCTTCACTGCGACCTTTTCCATCAACTTAAACTAATTTTAAACGCCGTTGATCTGAAGATTAAACTAACCAGAAACAAGGAAGCATTCTGCTTAATGTCGTCTGAGGCGGATGCCTTTGAAATACAGATCACAGCGGCATCCCTGTTCGTGAAAAGAGTTCAGGTCTCACCGGCCGTGCGGATTGGGCACGCGCAGGCTCTGTTAAACGGTAACGCGAAATACGCGATTGACCGCGTTGGGATGAAAATCTACAGCGTACCAACAGGCAGTAGAGTATTTAATCTAGAAAATTTATTTTTAGGACAAGTGCCGAAAACAGTTATAGCCGGTTTCGTGGATAACGAATCATTTTCAGGAATCCATAACCGGAACCCCCTGTGCTTTGAACATAAAAATGTAAGTTTTGCGTCCCTTTATCTGGATGGAACGCCGCACCCCGCCAAGCCATTTCAACCCGACTTTGAAAGCGGTAATGCTGTAAGAGAGTATATGTCACTCATACAGATCACAAATAAGCAGAAATCTGACAATGGTATACTGATTGACCGCGAAGAGTACCTCAGGGGCTACACGCTATTTGCTTTTGACCTTTCACCAGAACAGGAGTGTGGAGAACACCTTTCCCTGATAAGAACAGGCAATCTACGTGCCGAATTCCGCTTTGCAGAAGCGTTGGACCGGACAGTCAATGTGATAATATACGCTCTATTTGATAACATCATCGAGATTAATCAAAGGCGCAATGTTCTGTACGATTATCTATAAATGAAATAAACTAACACTACGCTGCTGAAAAAATGAACACATTACAGATAAACTGTATTCTGTACGCCGTGCAAAGCACAAGGCATATTTTTAAAGGAACGTATCCGTGCGATATGTTGCCGGTCAGTAAACTGTCGCAATATCCCTGCGCGTTTGTAATCAATACGCATAGCAGCGGGCAGCCGGGTGAGCACTGGTTGGCCGCTTATTTTAACGAAAAGCGTGAATGTTACTTTTTTGATTCTTACGGGTTAGCCCCTGACAGCCCCCTATTCCCAAAAGCAATAATACATTTTTTAAACTTGAATTCAAAAAGTGTTTATCACCAAAATAAGCAGTTGCAAAATTTTAACAGTACCGTTTGCGGTCAATATTGCATATACTTTATATTTTACATGTGTAAAAAATACAAATATGTGGATGTACTGGCCCGTTTTAGTGATGACACAAAACGTAATGATTGTTTTGTTTCAAATTTTGTAAGACGACTCCCAAGAAGCCATTGTCTGAGTCATTATGCATATAGATATATACAGAATTGTGTAACTTGTAACCAACGCTGTGCGTGAAGCGTTTTATGTACGTGTCATAACTATGACACGTTGTACATAAAACGTTTCACGCACAACGCTGTGTGTGAAGCGTGTTACGCACAACGTTGTATTGTTTGTGTAACTTGTAATCAACATTCTGTTTGATACGTTTTATGTACAACGCATCATATCTATGATGTTTTTTCTAATAAACAACGTTGTTTATTAAACTTTATATCGTGTGCTTGAAATTTCTTCCGTTTACAGCAATAGAAACAAAGAACAAAACGTTGTTTTATAAAGCATAAGCATATTTTATTGATATATGTATATATATATATATATATATAACACAGTAAAGAAGCATTTAAAACATTACATAAAATATTATTGACATAAGTTAAACATTGTGGTGCAAAATACCAACACAAAATACAGTGTATAAAAATAATATAAATTAGTTATATGTTATAGTTTCAGCCACTGTGAATCCTGAAATAGATTTACGGATCTTTTCCTAGGCAGTAAGTAACCGTGCGGTGTTGTTAAACCTGGGGGACTTAAAACATTTATTCGACCTTTGTTAAGGGTTTGTAACGACATGGGCGATGTCACAGCGCCATCAGAGTCATCCTGCTTCTCAGCTTTTAATCGTTCTAAACACATTCTATTCCCCGCATTGGCTATGACGGTTGAGGGAATATTCAATTCAGACATTGCCCGCATAAATTCAGGCCAACCATTCGGTATATTACGGATCGACACACCGTTACTTTGCGTGATGCTTCTTATTAAATCTAACATGTTGGAACCAGGCACAGTGACGCCTTTGTACAGAAACTCCCCTTTACTGTTCCAGTCTGTGATGTGTTTAGAGCGTGTCATTTTACTCAATAGTATTTCACAGTTTTTCTTATACCTGTCATTAACACCGCTCAAAAGCTCATGATAAACAGCATCGGGGGCAATAGGCTGTGTCGTATTATTTGATTCATCAACAGATTTTGCAACGGGTGATAAAAGAGCTAAAGTTGACATTTCACTATCAGCCTGTTTACTCAACACCAGGTATCTCTGCAACAACATTGTATATCGCTTTGCTTTTTCATATTCTGATAAATCATTATTCTGTAGTATTTTCACGATCTCTACATCTAGACCGTGCGTTGCTGTTTTACGTATGTCGTCGCTGTTCGGTTTATTATGTAAACGTTCTATCTGATTCTGAGGCACCAGATACATTTTCTCAGCGTACTCCATCAGCGATTAGACAATAGTCCTGTAATTAGCGGTATAGCAAAACCAAGCAGCGAGCCGATAAAACTACCCGACTGTTTAACCAACCTCTTCTTTTTTCCAATGGCACATTTCTTATTACAAAGTGATTTTATAAGCGCACGCTTCTTTTTAAGGTAGTTCAGCTGCCGTTGAGACAGCGGTATTTTGCCTTTAAGCGTGTTGAGCGCTATCTCACAAATAGCCGTGACTAAATCGTTTGAAGCGTTGGATAAAATAACATTTCTTTGGATTGGTGTTGCTTTAATTAACGTTTTTAAAAGCACCCAATTACGTCTTATCCGCCCCGACATGTTCACCGTTGTTAGAATGACAACAAATGACTAAAGGTTGTACTGTTATAGCTTTATAGAACCACGCTTCTTAATGACAAAAGCGTCAGGCGTGTCTGGTGGGAATAAGCCGCTTCGTAAACGATAATCGTCAAGAGCGTTGTTTCTTAAATCAACCAGCAAATACCCATAAGGGGCCGCCGTCGCGGATTCATAGGATTCGAGAAAAAAACGATGTTTCGATGGGTACATTTGTCTAGCCAGAATGCCCACCTGCATTTTATCCCTGGGGTTTTTGAACAGGACCATATATTTTGTGTTTAAATGTATAGTTCTGCTCTTTTTACCTTGACAAAATATGTTTTGGACAAGGTACAGGATACTGAGATTACGATGATGTACATACTTTGTGAAAGCCTTCTCAACCTCAGAATTATTACTTGTCGCGTCCATCAAATCATCAATCACTGTTAAATTAACCTTATCAGGGGGAAAAAGTTGATCATCGCTAAAAGACTCTGGTAACCCCTCTATAAAGCGCGTACCGGGGTAATCACGCAGAAGTTGGTCGTATATAGGTTGCCAACAGGTGTAAAACCAAACAACATTATCAGGTACATGAGTCATATGTGTTGCAGCGTGTTGCAACAGCGTTTTGACAAAATAACTTTTACCCGAATTGGACGGCCCCGCTAAAATACATGAGAAAGGGTGTTGAAATCTGGTGTCCATCTTAATAGCCGAACGGCAGTGTTGTGAAGTTGTCCGTAAGAGACCGTTTAGTATAAACACACCTTTGCGTCTTCTGCAAAGTACGCGTCTCTATCTGCCAGCACTTTTTCACACGTACTATACCGGGTTGACGGATCACAACCTTTTTCTGGTCATCGCCTTCGGGGTTTAAAGGATAATCTAAGACCAGTTCTTTCAGGCTGTCAAAGTTAACGTGCTGCGCATTATCAACATTGAGCGTTATACCTTTAACTTTTAAACAGGTCTTTCCGTTGTTTAGTCGATAGCCGTATGACTTGGGACCGGCTGAGACAAATTCTGTTATATGGGTGCCTGTGGGCAGTTCGCTGGTCAACTCACCTAAATAATCACCCAATGGCGGGCTCCAGTCACCGGGTCTACTGACAAAAATTACAGAATCGGTGTCGTGATAAAGACATCTATCTTGTAATCTATACAGTAGTTTGTACAGTTCAACACGTGCATAAGCCGTTGTAAAGATGGCTATAGTTACATTTGAAATTGCACCCCTGGTGTAATGGTCTTTGGCATACTTCCAATTTACCATAACTGTATCATCGTCAATAAAATCCAAAGCGGACACGTCATAGTACGGTAAGAACGCGTATTCAAAAAGTTTGTCGGGGTCGGTCACTAGACACGTATTGGGCATGTTGCTACGTTGACCAAATTTACCCCATAAGGAATTTAAAAACAATTTTGAAATTTGTCTTTTAGCGGGGTTGATTTCTATGTGTTCGGGTCGTAAAGACAAGCCTTCATTTTTTTGATAGGCGTCTATATACTCTTGGCGTTTCTCGGCGTCTGTACACCATTCGGGATAACCAGAGGCCTCTTGTTTATCCCTGAGGTGCGTTTTAATGTAGCCTGAAAACAATTTGTCAGATCTCTCATCAAAATGCCACACCTCATAGATTTTACATACCTTGTACCCCATTTCTACAGCCAAGTTTAGTTCCACGGTACACCATGTACCGATGAGCGCACGTTTTTCTGAATCATGAACGCACGGCTCAGTCTGTCCAGACTCAGCGCATGTGCGACATAATGGAAACATTAACTTGCCGCCCATTTTAACTGGCAGAACCGGAAAGAATAGGCCACGAGGTGGGTAAACTTTAACCCTGGCAAAACCGAAATACTTTGTGACATCACCAAAGTCCTTATAAATAATGCGTGGGTGCTGTATAGGATACGTTTTGGTTTTATTAACATACGGATAGAGGCTGGTGAAATCAAAATAGTGTATTTTTTCATCACAGCCTGTTTTGTGATACAGCTTTATGGCGTTTGTGCGCCCGCCATAAAGAGCATCACGTGGCTCCAAGGGTTCGGGTAATTCTTTACCCTTCAGAAAAGCCTGTAGATCCGCATCAGAATCTAGCATAGACTTCCATTCACAACCCCAGATTTCACGTATCTGAAATCCACAACGTTTAAGGTAGTGCAACTTTACCTGCGTCTTGTGGTGTAATTGACCGTAGGTCGTTTTAGTCAGTTTGTTTTTATCATCGGCGTTGTAACAAGCACCACAGCCGTGGTAAAAACAACCTTGGAATTCAAATGCAGTGGGTGTTCCGTTAATCATGGCATAACCATCCAGGCTGTATTTACCAACTTTCTTCTCACCCCCTTGTAAAGCGTGTCTTATACTCACCCCTTCTTTGTGTTCTATGTACATTAACCACTGTATGGCGGGCGTTGAGTAACGCTTCTGCGTCTTGTGATAGTTATCACCCGGTACAAGCGCCAGTGTCTTTTCCTGTAAAAATTTACACCGGTACATGGCCATGCATACGCTCGCCAACGTAACTAATTGAAAAGCCTCGATGTGACGTTTAACCACAACCTTTTTTTTTTCTTTGTTATTAGAAACTCCTGTTCTGTCATGGCTATAACAGCAGATCTGAAAGCATCACAAGCTTTTTGTAATATTTTCACATCGTCTTTACAATATCGTACGAGCTCTTTTTGAAAGTTAAACGGTTTGTGTACACACTGTTTATACCAAGCTGTAAACTCAGATAATTCATCAGGCATCATGTATTGTGGACCAAAATACTCTATTGACGGCATAGCTCCTATGTAATTTTGGTTATCAGCTGTGTTAAAAAAATGTGGGAAATAACCTTTAGTACCGTCAAACCCCATCGCCTTTGGTAACTTGCTAAGCCGCATGGGTAAAAAATTTAAAGAGTCGATAAATCTTATCTTCAAATCTTTTACCGTGATGCACATTATGTTGCCGCCTCTAGATAATAATTCAATCTTTAATTTCTCCTTAATCAGCTGGCGCAGCACAAAATATGCATCATAGCGACCTGCATTATGGGCTATGAATGTGTAATGCTCAAATTTTGGTTTCATGAATGTCTTTACAAAGTCTTCGATACATGCAACACCCTTAAACTCCCAGTCTTTCTCCCCCATTAATGTTAAAGCGTAACAGTAGTTTGGTATGTGCACACCTGTCTCCTGCATACACTCAAAATCATAAAAGATGTATTTCTTTGTGGGCTCTTCCGGCTTGATGGTTTGTATATAGCACAAATGGTTCGAAAAACCATCAACGAACACCTTACAAATGGGACACTTTAGGCCTCGGCAGTTATGATCTGTTCGCCTGTAGAGACAACACTTGTCACAATATACATGTTCAAGACAGGATATTTTGTGATCAAGAGCTAAAGCTTTGTGTAGCTCTAAACACTCGTTTGATCGACAAAATACCCTACACAACGAACACCTTAAAGCCGTCACACCATCGTCAATACAATCCGGCCTGTGACAAGCCTTACAAAAGAAAAGACAATCGTGATTATTTCTATGATGGTAAGCGCTATGACAACGGATGCAATAATATCGGGCTCCAAGAAACGCTTTGATATCGAGTATCCCATAAAAGTGACAATCGTGATATAGCACAAACAGCGTGTCTTTGTAACGACTGTCCGTACTGTAGTATTTCCAATCATTTTGACTATAATAGAGGAGATTGATTGAGACGTTTAAATAATTTTCAAAAATTGCAACATCGCTAAAGCTGACCGCTTTATCAAGCGGCAGATTCAAAGCTTTATGTAGTTGGATCGCTCTCTCCTGTATTACATGATCATCGGCATTGTTACCTTTATCCAGAAGTTTACAGACGCTAGCGGCCAAACACAGGTTATTACCTATGTGTCTGAAGTCATAGAGATATCTCTTTCTTTTATTTATTATTAAACTTTGGGGCAGGCGTTGTAAACTCCGCCCAGTCAAGCCAGACCCTGCCCTGTTTTTAAAAATACTGATCACAAATCTTAAGCCTGTGGATAATAAGAATTCAGCGTTACTTTGAAGCGTGTTTGTAATCTGATTAAAAAAACTGGCAGCGTCTAATGTTTCTTGCGGCTTACGATGCGAATAGATGGCATTGTGTAACCCACCCCCCTCCAATCTAAGCTGAACGCGGTCGGCCGGATCCACGCCCGCAAGGACACCATCGAGCATGGCCTGTATAGCCGTATGAATGGCTCGAACCCCCTCTACAAATGATGTAACCCTGTCCAAATTAACAAACCGATAGTGACTGTGGTACTCAACGGCTCTGAAATGCGGTCGTTGTTGTTCATAACTGTTAATTGCCTCTAAGTATACATGTTGCCGACCTTCGTCATTACCGGGTGACTCAACACTGCCTGCATCATCATATATGGGGCTTGCATTGCGCTCAATATTGTCAGCCTGTGATTCGTCATTCGGTAATGCTTGGGGTGGCGATTGATCTATATCTACATACATTGCACTCTGCTTCCCGCCTACCACATGTTCCCTGTGCCGCTTGCGCTTTCTCAATCTGGTTAATGTTGTTACAGCCTGTTTCACCTTTGCGCGTCGGAATAACTGTGAGATCTTGTATGTTAAACAAGGTTTAATTCGTGGTTTTTTTTTACAGGCATTTAAATTTAAAACACGTTTCAAACCATTGCCTAGCATGCCTAGTCACGGATCAGTTTCATTTATTTCTGCAAAATGATGTATGTTGGCTTTAATAAATTCAGTTGTCTTAACCGACCGATCTATGTATTTTGACATGACATTCATATACGTCTCAACAACTTCTTTAACAATGTCTTGTTTACATTTACTACCGTGGCACACACCTTTAATGTGTTTTAACAAATATCCGGCTTTTACGCCCATGTTCTCAACATCTTCCCGTATCTTACCCAACAACGCGTAAAATTGTATTTCAGCGTCTTGGCCTAATTGTTCTGAATTTTGACATTCATCAACTATGTCGGGCGCTAGCCCTCGCGCCGGTACACAAGCATCAGCCGATGCGTGTACCAGGGCTATCGTTGTAAAAATATTGGGCATTGATGTTACACAATCAACCGTTGTAGTATTACCAGGTATTCCTGCAACGGCTGATAATACTTCATCAGAACTATTCTGCGGATCTTGTGTCGTTGACTCTACACAGTTTGTAATAAGCTCTTGCCCATTTATGTCATCAATATCTGATATCACAGGATTACCAGCTATGTGTCTTGTTTCTGTTTCAGAGCAATCCTGTGTATCGGTAATAGTAATGACATCGGATTGCGACAATTGCTTAACATTACTTCTTGAGTCAATATTTGATAACAAACCAATGCCTGCTATGTGCCTTGTTTCTGTTTCAGAACAAACCTGTGTATCTGGAATTGTGATTACAGCGGATTGCGACAATTGCTTAACATTACTTCTTGAGAGACGCGATGCCCTCTTAACCTTTACAGTCTTTGTATTACCAGCGACATCCCGGTCTGCAGTGTTAAACGCTGTGTGTTTTGATGTTACAGCAACATCATTACTTACGCATGATACAGTTTGTAACGCGATCCTTCTCCGTTGCGGCTTATCATTTTCGGAATATGACAATTTTCTTTTCAGATCTGTAAATGTTGAATTATGACTTCTCTCATTCGTTCTTGGTCGAGCAGGCTTTCGTTTGTTCGGGATGATACAACCGTTATGCACTGCCATAACTGATGACCTAGCAACGCCCTTATGTACAATTGCCGGCGTTACGAATTGATGGTTCTCCGCTTCAGCGGCGGTTGTTCGTTTTGATATTTTCCCGCTTGTACTAGGCCTGTGTATCTGCGCGACTGTATCACGGCCTGTTGGTATCAAAGGAGCATATCGTCTTGCTACAGCGTCATCTGTAATACATATATTATAAAAGAAATATAAACGCCTCTGCCTGTAAATCAGTATTTAAATCACCGCATAACAATATACCATATAACAGTGTTTGATTACACACCTGCTGCTGCGAATTGATGGCTTTCCGTTTCAGCGGCGGTTGTGCGTTTTGATATTTTCCCGCTTGTACTAAGCCGGTGTATTTGCGCGACTGTATCACGGGGTGTTGGTATCGTAGGAGCATATCGCCTTGCTACAGCGTCATCTGTAATACATATATTATAAAATAAATATAAACGCCTCTGCCTGTAAATCAGTATTTAAATAACCGCATAACAATATACCATATAACAGTGTTTGATTACACACCTGCTGCTGCGAATTGATGGCTTTCCGTTTCAGCGGCGGTTGTGCGTTTTGATATTTTCCCGCTTGTACTAAGCCGGTGTATTTGCGCGACTGTATCACTGCCTGTTGGTATCGTAGGATCATATCGCCTTGCTACAGCGTCATCTGTAATACATATATTATAAAATAAATATAAACGACGCTGCCTGAAAATCAGCATTTAAATCACCGCATAACAATATACCATATAACAGTGCTTGATTACACACCTGCTTTATATTCGAATGTTTTAGCCCGACCCCCTGTCGCGTGTGGGAAAAACGGTTGCTCATCAACAACATTGCTGTTCTGTATAGAGGCGTTGTGACAATAATCAGGTTTGTTCAATATATCCCGTAGAATACCGTCAGCCGTCGCATCATCCATTTTTGTGGCATCTTTAGCCGGTGAAAAAATGAAAAAAATAAATATTACATACGGTATAAAATTAGAATAACATGAAAAAGCGATTCATTACTGAGATAAAGTGTGTACAGTTGACAACAAATCAGCACAACTGTACAAGGTTTATTTTTAATTCTTTAGCCGTGGAAAAATAAATAAATAAATAAAAAATAAATAAATAAAAAATAAATAAAGATATCATGTTACTCACAGTCTGGCGCCAATTCCAAAATATTATTAAAATCCGGTATAGCGCTGAAGTCTAAGCCAAAGGGACTATCAACAGCTAAATCGAAATTCTCTGTATTTGTGATTACTGTCAAATCGGGGGAAATAAAAATGAGAAAATAATAATTATTTAATAATTACTATTTAATAATTACTTATCAATGTATCCAGACTGTTGTACGTTCATACTATTTAAACTTTTAAAAATGAACAAATTGTAGACCTTGACTATAATTTCATACTATTTAAACTTGAAATATAAATAAAAACGTGTCAATGTCATTTATAGACATAGCTTACCATGAGAGGTTTGATAACTTGGCAAAGCATCATCATCATCATCAGAAGAAGATCTGGTTCTAACCATGAAAGCGTTTTTGCTGTTGATGTTCTGCATTGTCTGTCTCTGAACCAATAATGAAAATGAGAGACGATTAATATCTATCAAACGAATTAGTTGAAATAATGTGTTGGCGCATTCCCAAAATGAACCACTAGATGTCGCTATTACCACATATTTAAATAACCTTCAGACAGTCACATTAATTAAAAGCCAGCGGCGCATTCCCAAAATGAACCACTAGATGTCGCTATTACCACATATTTAAATAACCTTCAGACAGTCACATTAATTAAAAGCCAGCGGCGCATTCCCAAAATGAACCACTAGATGTCGCTATTACCACATATTTAAATAACCTTCAGACAGTCACATTAATTAAAAGCCAAAAGAAAACTCTGGTGCTCGTATGATCAACAAGGTTTTCTTTTGGCTTTTAATTAATTAATTTAATCAATACTAAGCGGATCCCAATGGTGCTTCCTAACATTTTATACAACTTGTTTGCACTTTAATCACATTAATTCATAGCTATATGTTCTATGTGTTACAATGCATCGCTAAACAGCAACATCAATGTGGGTATACCCCCACAAAAAGAAGGAGTAAAAACGTAGCATTACACATATGAGTTCATATTGCGCTTTGCAACTGTCCAATAGGTTTGAAATATTAACATATTATGCATGTATGCCTAAAAACAAAGGATGCAATGGCAGGGCAGAATCGTGTAACAGTGTGTATATCGCGGCATAGAGACCACATATTTAAACAGCCTTCAGAGCCATATTTGTAAAATAAAAAAATAAAAATAAAATATAATAATAAAAAAACAAAAACAAATGCAATATGTATAAATATAATAATAATAATAATAATAATAATGATAATAAAAAAGAATATCATATTTACCATTATGACTTCAAGTGTGTATAGCGGTGCAGCTTCAGTTGAAATTTCTTCTCAGTGCACTTCAGTGATGTGTCCTGTTCTTATAGTCATGGCTGTGAGCCAAATGACCCCCACCACTCTGTGCTATGCCGTCCCACATTTCCAATCTGCTGGGGCGGGACTTTTAAACATATAAACTCTAGTCTATAATTTAGTAATTGTGATAATTCTTTTCAGTTACAATAAAGATATAATCTTTTAGCTGGTTCTTAAATGTCATACACAGCGCATCAAATGCATACCAAATACATTTATATTATATATACAGAAGAAAAAGAAAAAGAAAAAAAAAAAATCCTGAGTGGTCTAAACTACTTGTATAGATTGAACGGAAGTCCTTCCAAATGGGTATATCTTATACTGTAGAATATGAGGTTCATAAAAAGCTCATAAATTATTTAATAATAAAATTAATTCATAAAAAGCATTATACAGAAGTTCTTATGAACTAATGTACATGAATACAAAATTATTTTATGATTCCATAAATATACACTGGCTTACTGATTTGTAGCTAAAATTACTTTCAGGCTGTGTGTACATGTAACATAAATGAATTGTGTGAATGTAGACACAATTTGTTTAATGCACAAAGTTATAAAAAATATTGTCTAAAATTACTTTCAGGTTGTGTGTATAAGGCGCACATGCAATATAAATGCATTCTGTGTTGTAGCTAAAATTACTTTCAGGCTCTGTGTACATGTAACATAAATGAATTGTGTGAATGTAGAAACAATTTGTTTAATGCACAAAGTTATAAAAAATATTGTCTAAAATTACTTTCAGGCTCTGTGTACATGTAACATAAATGAATTGTGTGAATGTAGAAACAATTTGTTTAATGCACAAAGTTATAAAAAATATTGTCTAAAATTACTTTCAGGTTGTGTCGCACATGCAATATAAATGCATTCTGTGCATAGATTTAGGACCCATCACCATGATATCTCATTATGGTATGTAATTAATCCAAAAGATGGAAAAATCCGATTTGAGTCAACACATAACCCTGTAGGTGGTGCTAATGTTCCTCTACAGAGATAGCAATCGAAAATGGTCATGGTCAAATTGCACATCGTACTTCTGAAAGCATCTGTGACATTTTAAAATGACCTTTTAAATTAGTGCCATGTGTGATGACCCCGGGGGTCTAAGAAATGGACATGGTCAAATTGTACATCGTACTTCTGAGGGTTTCTGTGACATTTAAAATGACCTTTGTGACATTTTAAAATGACCTTTTAAATTAGTGCCATGTGTGATGACCCTTGCGTCTAAGAAATGGACATGGTCAAATTGTACATCGTACTTCTGAGGGGTTTCTGTGACATTTAAAATGACCTTTTAAATTAGTGCCATGTGTGCCAAGCTTGATGTTTCAACTGCTGGAATGTGTGATGCTTGAATGTGTACAGCCTAATCCAAATAGTGAAATAAGACGGTCTGTAACTACCTGGTTTTAACACTGTGTAATATGCATCTTTCATCCGCCTGATTTGACGCGCTGCGTTGCGTGACATTCTGCGACTGGTGTTGCGTGACACTCTGTGACTGGTGTTACGCAACAATTTTTAATACGGTTTAATATCGAACACTATAAATTTATATAAAATTTAATATTAAAGTGATATAAAACACTATCATTTAATATTAAAAGGGGGTGGAGCCTAGGAGCAAGGGGGTGTGGTACCTGTCAAGTTTGACAGAAAGGTTGTCTTTATCTACTCATAGGCGCTACATTGTAACACTGCCGTGTGCTGCCTGTCAGTGAGGACAGGAGCACACAGCTGATCAGGAGAGTGCTACAAAGTTGCGCTCCCTGATTGGCTGAAGAAACCCACTTAGACAGAAGTCAGAGTGGGTTTCTGGCATTCGGGGAAAGGAGTCCCATGTGAAAACATGGGGCCCCTTTCAGTTCGTGGTCGGGACACCGTTTTTTTATTTTCACAAGTACGTGGATTACAAATGGATTTGAAGAGGACCGATCTACACTGGATTTTGTGAGTATAATTTTTTCTACAGGTACCCCATGGATTCTACTGGACAAGAGGACCGACCTGCGTGTGAACATAAGGTAAGTATGTATGTATGTTTGTGTGCATGTATGTAATAAATCTTTACTTTCAAGGTGTGTGTGTCTTGTGTTTATTTGGGTATTTTTTTAGTAATAGTACTACAGGTACCAGCGGGCCCGTTTTTTCGCCGCATGCTGGTACTTGTGGTTCTCCAAGTACCAGCATGCGGGGGAGGCTTGCTGGGACTTGTAGTACTGCTACTAAAAACAATATCTTTTCATTTACAACAAAGGCTATCAGCCACCCCATCCGCAGCCCAATGGATGGGGGGGGACAGCCTCGGGCTTCACCCCTGGCCCTTGGGTGGCTGGGGGGGGACCCCTTGATTGAAGGGGTCCCCACTCCCCCAGGGTACCCCGGCCAGGGGTGACTAGTTGGAATTTTGATGCCACGGCCGCAGGGCACTATATAAAAGTGACCCCCGGCTGTGGCATTATCTGTCCAGCTAGTGGAGCCCGGTGCTGGTTTTAATAATACGGGGGACCCTTACTCTTTTTGTCCCCCGTATTTTTGGAACCAGGACCAGGCGCAGAGCCCGATGCTGGTTGCTTAAATATGGGGGAACCCCTGTCATTTTCCCCCCCATATTTTTGCAACCAGGATCGGCTCAAAGAGCCCGAGGCTGGTTATGCTTAGGAGGGGGGACCCCACGCATTTTTTTGTGTGAAAATAACCACTTTCCCACCCCTTCCCACTGATAGACATGCACGGATCTCATGGATCCCTGCATGCCTATGCAATCACGGCTCAAAAAAGCAGGTCTGCTTTTTTTTTGCACTTTTTTGTGATTTGTAATTTTTCACGGCAGTGTTTTCCTCTTTGGAGATTTGCACTTTTTAGTAAATGACCGAGTTCTACTAATTTGCTGGCGTATTTTGACCGATGGTGTATTCATTCGTATTTTTTTACAACTACTCCAAAAAAAATACGAATGCCCTCATCTCTGCCGTGATTTGAGTTTAGTAAATGACCGAGATGACACTTTGAAGAAAAAACGGCATCTCGGCCAAAATCGGGACCTTAGTAAATTTACCCCACTGTCTGTTACAGAATTATATATTGTACCATGTAACACCCTGGGTCTTGTCTACTCATTTTATAGTAATTTTCCAGTTTTGATCATGATCTTTACCAGATTTTAATTGTTTAATGAAAATTCACATTTCCAAAATGTATTTTATTTCCGGCAGATGGACACACAAGCAGGAATATCTCAGAAGGACATCTAATATCATCCCCGGATTGTGAAATAAAAGATGACAGTAGACAGGATTCTCCAGGAACTAATCTCATTACCCCAATTGTACATCCAGCTCTATCAGCTGATCCCTCTGATCCTGGGAAATGTTCTCCTGATCAATCTGATATTGGTGCATCTGTTACAGCTCTGACAGTAGATACAGTGTTTTCCTGTTCTATAGGTGCACCATGTTTTACACAGAACACAAAGCTTATTACACATCAGCCAGCTAAGGCAGGTGAGAGGCAATTTCCGTGTTCTGAGTGTGGGAAATGTTTTGCACGGAAATCATTTCTTGTTATACATGAGAGAAGTCACACCGGAGAGAAGCTATTTTCATGTTCTGAGTGTGGGAAATGTTTTACATCCAAATCAAATTTTGTCATACATCAGAAAACTCACATAGGTGAGAGTCCATTTACATGTTCTGAGTGTGGGAAATGTTTTACACGGAAATCACATCTTGTTATACATGAGAGAAGTCACACCGGAGAGAAGCCATTTACATGTTCTGAGTGTGGGAAATGTTTTTCACTGAAATCGAATCTTGTTCAACATGAGAGAAGTCACACTGGAGAGAAGCCATTTTCTTGTTCTGAGTGTGGAAAAGGTTTTTCACACAAATCATGTCTTGTTCAGCATGAGAGAAGTCACACTGGAGAGAAGCCATTTACATGTTTTGAGTGTGGGAAATGTTTTACACGGAAATTACATCTTGTTCAACATGAGAGAAGTCACACCGGAGAGAAGCCATTTTCATGTTCTGAGTGTGGAAAATGTTTTGCACTGAAATCAACTCTTATCAGACATGAGAGAAGTCACACCGGAGAGAAGCCATTATCATGTTCTGAGTGTGGGAAATGTTTTGCACTGAAATCAACTCTTATTAGACATGAGAGAAGTCACACCGGAGAGAAGCCATTTACATGTTCTGAGTGTGGGAAATGTTTTTCACTGAAATCGAATCTTGTTCAACATGAGAGAAGTCACACTGGAGAGAAGCCATTTTCTTGTTCTGAGTGTGGAAAAGGTTTTTCACACAAATCATGTCTTGTTCAACATGAGAGAAGTCACACTGGAGAGAAGCCATTTTCTTGTTCTGAGTGTGGAAAAGGTTTTTCACACAAGTCACATCTTGTTACACATGAGAGAAGTCACACCGGAGTGAAGCCATTTACATGTTCTGAGTGTGGGAAATGTTTTTTACTGAAATCGAATCTTGTTCAACATGAGAGAAGTCACACTGGAGAGAAGCCATTTTCTTGTTCTGAGTGTGGAAAAGGTTTTTCACACAAGTCATATCTTGTTATACATGAGAGAAGTCACACTGGAGTGAAGCCATTTACATGTTCTGAGTGTGGGAAATGTTTTTCACTGAAATCGAATCTTGTTCAACATGAGAGAAGTCACACTGGAGAGAAGCCATTTTCATGTTCTGAGTGTGGGAAAGGGTTTATACAGAAATCACATCTTGTTAGACATGAGAGAAGTCACACAGGTGAGAGGCCATTTTCATGTTCTGAGTGTGGGAAAGGGTTTACACAGAAATCACAAATTGTTCAACATGAGAGAACTCACAGAGGTGTAAAGCCATTTGCATGCTCTGAGTGATTAATAAATCAGTTCTTGTTGGACACAGTAGACATCACAGCTGGGGAACCATTTTAATCTTCTGGAGTATACTCATCTTCACCATTTTCCTGCATTGTTCCTTCAGGCTTTATCCTATGTCCTGTGTTTTTTTTTTTTTTTACAATATACATGCTGCTACTGGGTGAAATAATAAGACGTCATGTCCTCCTTTACCTCTACTATGCATATAACCTGTCTTTGCTCCGGGTACTGAAAAAAATACCAAATGTCTAGCTGAGCTCCAGGTGTGGGTGATGCCAGTTGGCCGTGACTCAGTCCTAGCGAAACAGGTCCATATGCTAATGCACGCCGACTCGCTGTCTTCTGATTACTTCCTCCCACTCCTATCCAAGATTTTTCACGTGCTGCTCCCTTTCTCTGGAATTCCCTACCTCTCCCCCTCAGACTGTTACCAGCAGTACCAAGAATCTGCTGTATTTCATTTGTGGTTGATCTGTTAGCTATGCAGCCCTGACCATGGAACCTGCTGCCTCGCACAGTCCAAGAGACCTCCACCCTGGAGACCACAAACAGACTGATGACTGTTACTCACATGTTTCATTAATGTTCCTTCACTTCCTAAATATACATCCCACATGCTGAGGTCTTTATTCTGTTCTACTTATTGCGTATCTTGTGCTCTGTGTAAATGTGAATGTAAAGTTCTGTGAGTGCTATTGGGAGCAAAGTGATGTATAAGTAACATTATTACTGGTGAGACTGACAGGAGTCAGATCTAGTTACACCATACATTACATATACAGAAGGGGAAATGTATGAGTAACATTATTACTGGTGAGAATAACAGGAGTCAGATGTAGTTACACCATACGTTACATATACAGAAGGGGAAATGTATAAGTATCATTATTACTGGTGATAATGACAGGAGTCAGATTTAGTTACACCATACATTACATATACAGAAGGGGAAATGTATAAGTAACGTGAGAATGAAAGAGTCAGATCTAGTTACACCATACTTTGCATATGCAGGAGGGGAAATGTATAAGTAACATTATTACTGGTGATAATGACAGGAGTCAGATCTAGTTACACCATACATTACATATACAGAAGGGGAAATGTATAAGTAACATTATTACCGGTGAGAATGACAGGAGTCAAATCTAGTTACACCATACATTACATATAGAAAAGGGGAAATATATAAGTAACATTATTACTGGTGAGAGTTACAGGAGTCAGATCTAGTTACACCATACGTTCCATATACAGAAGGGGAAATGTATAAGTAACATTATTACTGGTGAGAATGACAGGAGTCAGATCTAGTTACACCATACGTTACATATACATAAGGGGAAATGTATAAGTAACATTATTATTGGTGAGAATGACAGGAGTCAGATCTAGTTACACCATGCGTTACATATACAGAAGGGGAAATGTATAAGTAACATTATTACTGGTGAGAATGACAGGAGTCAGATCTAGTTACACCATACATTACATATACAGAAGGGGAAATGTATAAGTATTATTACTGGTGAGAATGACAGGAGTCAGATGTAGTTACACCATACGTTACATATACAGAAGGGGAAATGTATAAGTAACATTATTACTGGTGAGGATGACAGGAGTCAGATCTAGTTACACCATACGTTACATATACAGAAGGGGAAATGTATAAGTAACATTATTACTGATGAGAATGACAGGAGTCAGATCTAGTTACACCATACATTACATATACAGAAGGGGAAATGTATAAGTATCATTATTACTGGTGAGAATGACAGGAGTCAGATGTAGTTACACCATACGTTACATATACAGAAGGGGAAATGTATAAGTAACATTATTACTGGTGAGGATGACAGGAGTCAGATCTAGTTACACCATACGTTACATATACAGAAGGGGAAATGTATAAGTAACATTATTACTGGTGAGAATGACAGAAGTCAGATCTAGTTACACCATACGTTACATATACAGAAGGGGAAATGTATAAGTAACATTATTACTGGTAAGAGTGACAGGAGTCAGATCTAGTTACACCATACGTTACATATACAGAAGGGGAAATGTATAAGTAACATTACTGGTGAGAATGACAGGAGTCAGATCTAGTTATACCATACGTTACATATACAGAAGGGGAAATGTATAAGTAACATTATTACTGATGAGAATGACAGGAGTCAGATCTAGTTACACCATACGTTACATATACAGAAGGGGAAATGTATAAGTAACATTATTACTGGTGAGAGTGACAGGAGTCAGACCTAGTTACACCTTATGTTCCATATACAGAAGGGGAAATGTATAAGTAACATTATTACTGGTGAGAATGACAGGAGTCAGATCTAGTTACACCATACGTTACATATACAGAAGAGGAAATGTATAAGTAACATTATTACTGATGAGAATGACAGGAGTCAGATCTAGTTACACCATACGTTACATATACAGAAGGGGAAATGTATAAGTAACATTATTACTGGTGAGAATGACAGGAGTCAGATCTAGTTACACCATACGTTACATATACATATGTCTGCATGGGGAAAGCTTTCTGTCTGACCTCCCCATATACATCGTATCCTGATCCCGGTTCTATGTGACCATCTATTACTTGTGTTACATTACATCTTATACCTGCAGTTTTATGTTTTTGTTGTTTACCTGTTTCCTGTTCTGTAAGATCACCTGCTCTGATTATGTGGGTGGGGTGGAGGAGGGCATTTTTCAGCTGCCATCTTAGTCCATTAACCACTCCCCCTGCCACCATGGCAATGCATAAGCTACTCTTCTTACTGGTTCAGGAATTTTGAATCTCCGATGGGCTGAACTTTTGGCTCCTCCCCAACCAGCCCTCCCAATTACTGAACATATGCCTCATGTGGTATAAATAGGAGCACTAGGCCCTCTCACACTTACCTTGGTGAACAAGCCTTATTCTTGCGGCGAAACGTGCGTCCAACCACAACCTATCTGGGTACCTATGGTCCTTGTGCCCAGGACCATGTCCCGGCACTGACAGCTTGATAAGTCCAGTCCCTCCCTTTTTTTCCTCTATATTTGTGTATATATTGTACACTTGAATGTAAGGTTCCTTCACTTTGGTATTGGCACCCCTCCCATCTACCTTCAGGTGTTTTAATTAGCGCAGGTTCCTACATTGCTGACCACACATTAATAAGGGCTTTATTTGAAGATAAGACCTATATAAATGTATATAATGTGATAGTATTAGAGATGTTAGGGACCCATGTGATGAAATCAACTGGTCGCGGTGCATGTACCCGCATATTTGCTTAAATGTGTGCTAATAAGTTGTCTTAGTTCTTAGAGTGTGCATTAGCATTTCTCTTCCCCCGGCTTGAGAAGTATTATTTCTCTTACTAACAATATGTTTTTCTTTCAGTAGTTCCCTTTGCTCGCCACAAGGTTACTAAAGGAAATAGTTTGTGACGTGTATAGTAAATGGAAAAAAAGTAAAAGCATGAAAAAAACATGTCGACCCCGTTGACCTTTTGACCCTGTTGGACTTTTGACTGTTTTAACTCTACCGACCGCCTCCCCATTGTGTGGTGCCCCCCTCACTCCCCGGCTGAGGTGAAGGTTTCAGTACAACAGATCTCTCATCTCTGGCCTAACCCAGTGTACTCTCATCCCCTTGTCCACTGTCCAAAGGGCACACAAAGGGCAGCAGATGCAAAGGAAACCCAGTGTACTCTCATCCCCTTGTCCACTGTCCAAAGGGCACACAAAGGGCAGCAGATGCAAAGGAAACCCAGTGTACTCTCATCCCCTTGTCCACTGTCCAAAGGGCACACAAAGGGCAGCAGATGCAAAGGAAACCCAGTGCACTCTCATCCCCTTGTCCACTGTCCAAAGGGCACATAAAGGGCAGCAGATGCAAAGGAAACCCAGTGCACTGTCATCCCCTTGTCCACTGTCCAAAGGGCACACAAAGGGCAGCAGATGCAAAGGAAACCCAGTGCACTCTCATCCCCTTGTCCACTGTCCAAAGGGCACACAAAGGGCAGCAGATGCAAAGGAAACCCAGTGCACTCTCATCCCCTTGTCCACTGTCCAAAGGGCACACAAAGGGCAGCAGATGCAAAGGAAACCCAGTGCACTCTCATCCCCTTGTCCACTGTCCAAAGGGCACACAAAGGGAAGCAGATGCAAAGGAAACCCAGTGTACTCTCATCCCCTTGTCCACTGTCCAAAGGGCACACAAAGGGCAGCAGATGCAAAGGAAACCCAGTGCACTGTCATCCCCTTGTCCACTGTCCAAAGGGCACACAAAGGGCAGCAGATGCAAAGGAAACCCAGTGTACTCTCATCCCCTTGTCCACTGTCCAAAGGGCACACAAAGGGCAGCAGATGCAAAGGAAACCCAGTGCACTCTCATCCCCTTGTCCACTGTCCAAAGGGCAGCAGATGCAAAGGAAACCCAGTGCACTCTCATCCCCTTGTCCACTGTCCAAAGGGCACACAAAGGGCAGCAGATGCAAAGGGGAGGTCAAGTGAGACTGGTCTGACCTCTGCCCAATAGACTTCTCTTATTGTATGCAAAATGAAAGAAGCACCTGAATCTGTGCGCACTGTGCAGCTGATGATACCATATCTAAAAAAAGAGGTTTTTCCAGCCCTCCACCAATGATTCAAGTGCAAAGAGTAGATAAACCGTTCCACCAGCGCATAAACAAACTCAAAGATACTTATTCCAATGATTGGGAAGATGGTGTCATCTTTTCTTTCAGTCAAATAACATGTCAATTTGAGGGGAAAACAGAAAGTGCATATTATAATACTGTTTTAATAAATAACATACATGACACAATGTTAAAAAAATCCCAACAAGGATAATGTTAAAAAACATGAAATGGAATTTTATACAAGATTTAACACTAAACATGTATCCATATGTAGCTGGATAATAAATGCAATTACAAATGTGTTAGGAGAACTGTTTTACTAGTTCTCAAATGCGCATGCACCAGAAATATCCCACGTATGGTAGCAGCATATGAAACACATTTAAATGATGGGGAATCCTGAACAGACTCGTGGGATGGATAATTACCAATTCGTTGTAAAGAACTGGCAACGCTCAGTTCTTAAAAACATGTGAGTAGGAAAAAGGTCCCTGGCTGCAGCTCCAAGTATTTCCGTCATGTCCACCTCAGTGATCGTCCGGTGCCCCAATAGTGGCACCCATGCATTCCGACCCTCGCCGGGGTCTTTCTCAAGGTATGCCTTAAAAGGTGAATGAGTCCGTGAACATCCGGAGGTATTTAAAAACCTCCTGCTAGGCTCTGATTGGTCCCAGCGCGCAAGTCTCTATACATCAGAAACTACAAGTCCCATGACTCTTTGTGCGGGGACCGTCATATCTTTTTCCTTTAGATCGCATCCCTTTGTCATAGTGACGCATGGATAACAAATTTGGCTGTTTCAATGATAACAAAACAAAATAACACATTTTATTAATATTGCAAATACGGCATAGGTAAATATAACTCAAAAGTGTATGTTCATAGCATAAACATCAATCTCCCTTCACCACTTTGAGATAATACACACGCACAGTAGTAGAAAAGGGGAATGCTGAAAAAGATAATCGATTTAAAGAAACCATTTCACCTCGAAGTCAGTGTTAAGACCGCCTGGTTTCAATGTTCCTAAGACATATATTCTTTTCATTTCTGCCTTTGCCAATTGGGCACCTATGTCTCTTTTTCTCCAATGCCCCCTCACCCACTGAATAACAATGAAATGTTTCATGGCTGTAGGGGAGCAATCATGACATTTTCAGAAATGGTTAGATAATGCATGACTGTCCAAACCATTTCTGATGTTTCTAAGATGCTCCCCTATGCGGACCTTATGGGGTCTCGATGTCCTGCCTATATATGATAGGCCACAGATACATTCAATGTTGTAGATTACATTTTTCGTATAACATGTAATGAATTCAAGATTTAATATGTGATTAACACAGTAACCTAATTATCCGATATATGAATCATAAATATCACTGTCTGATACGTTTCTCAATGTCACTGATTTACTTGTTTACCTTCTTTTTACTTATATATAAAAAATGTTCTTGGATTTACAATAAACCTTTATCTTTCTGTGCAATTATTGTATTATTATGTCCATTCTTTATGAGAACTCAGTAAAGGCATTGTACTATTATAATGTATATCAATCAGGCTTACACATTGTAAACTACAAGGAGATTATGATGGGACAGCTTTCTATTGAAATTTGTGTCTCCTGATGACGGTCTGTGTATGACCGAAAACGTTTGAGGACCTGGGAATTTATGCTGGACTGCAGTGAACAGTGATGCTGTGCTGTCTGGTTAATACACTCCTGTTGATACTTAATTAAGAGAAGACTGGTGAGTGCTCCATTGTTTGTTTATATATCAGGGACGTGCAGTCAGGGGAGGCAGTGCCTCCCCTGTCGTTAATGATTAAAATAATATAAAGAAGATACTTATGACACATATTCTGTGTCATAAGTATCTCCTTTATATTATTGTAACCACTATCCCTGTCTAAATGGGGTTGGGAGGCACCGATCGCGGTGCCTCCCGGTCAGATAGGGAAAATTATGGGGGGCGGGAGCGGGCGGGTCCTAGCAATGGGCATTAAAAGCCCATTGAAATAGTATAGGAAAGCGGCACCATTAGTGGTGCTGCTTTCACACAGGGACGTGCTTTCAACCTATGAAAGCACGTCCCCTGTCAGTCAGGCCACAGTGATTGGCCAGCGGATCCGTCACTGGATCCGCTGTCAATCACTGTTGTGGGCGCGGCGGGTGTCGGCGGAGGTGCTGGCGGCGGAGGTGCGGGTGTCGGCGGAGGTCCTGGCGGCAGAGGTGCGGGCGGCGGTGGTGTAGGCGGCGGAGGGCGGGTGATGGCGGAGGTGCTGGCGGCGGCAATGCAGAGTTTGGCAGCGGAGCGGTAACCCATTTCAAAAATGGCGCCTCAGCATCATTTTTGAAATTGAAGATGGCCGCCGCGAGCCAATCACGGCTCGCTGCGTCATCGCTCCGCCCCCTCTGGCTGACTTATATAAGTCAGCGCGAGGGAGCGGATGTCAGTCTGACGGCGGAGGAGGAGCGGATAAGAGCTCCTGAAGGCTGAAGACGCCGGAAGTCCTGGATGGGCGGCGGCTATGCAAAAGAGCTTAGCAGCCGCCGCCCACCAGGTGAAGACACTGGAAGTCCTGGGGAAGGCGGCGGCCATGCAAAAGAGCTTAATGGCCGCCACCTCCCAGGTGAAGACGCCGGAGGAAGCTGCTGGAAGCCCTGGGGGGGGGGGTGGCACCCCCCAGGTGAAGACGCCGGAAGCCCTGGGGAGGCGGCGGCCATGCAAAAGAGCTTAAAGGCCGCCGCCCCCAGGTGAAGACCCTGTCAAATAAACTATTTTTTTTTTAAAGAGACTGGTGTTTTTATTTTAATATTTTCTTTACAGGTGGAGAAGAGGTGCCAGCAGGCCATTTATGTCCAGGCATGCTGGCACTTGTGGTTCTCCATGTGCCAGCATGCTGGGGCAGGCTTGCTGGGACCTGTTGGCCACCTGTAAAGAACAATATTACTGTTCTTTACAGGTGGGCCGCAGGTGCCAGCGGGCCATTTATGTCCGGGCATGCTGGCACTTGTGGTTCTCCAAGTGCCAGCATGCTGGGCAGGCTTGCTGGGACCTGTAGGCCACCTGTCAAGAACAATATTAACTATGAACCCTGCACCCACCGCCACCAGGGGTGCGGGGCATAGCACTGGGGTTATTGCTCGGGAGGGGGACCCCATGTTTATTTTTTGGGGTCCCCACTTCCGAGGAATTCCAGCCCTGGGCTGACTGGTTTGGGGGGGCAGATTAATGTTATGGCAGGGGGACCCCATACCGAGTGTCTCCCCTGCTATGGCATTACCCCCCCTAGCTGGTTCTGCTCGGTGCTGGTTTTACGAATGTGGGGGGGGGCTACACTTTTTTTTTTACCCCACTCTATTGGGGGGAGGGGGGTTGGAAGGCTGCTTGTGCCTCCCCAGCCACCGACCTCACCGCACGCCACTGTTTTATATATATATATATACACAACCACTAGACGCGGCACTCCTGGAGTCTTGTGAAATAAATCTCGTCAGCAGGCAGTTTGATGAAACAACGTTTCAATGCCAATTTTTATTTAGGCATTTTCCTCAGGTTACAAACAGATACAAAAAACGTCTTACCTATAAAGGCTACTAATCACCCTGTGCTCCTGCCGCGTGTGTCGTGCGGGACACCGCCCGCTCCGTCCGGCGCGGCTGCAGTGACGTCACCCTACGTCACTTCCCATGTGTGCATACCATCACCATAGTTACGTACACAGAACAAACAGGTTGCCTAGGGACAGGATGCAGCGCTAACGGCTTTAGCCGCTTATTACAAATACCATATTTAAATCGTGCTCAATGTATGTCCATAGATATACTATGTCAGTATATAAGGCAGATGAACACCCGGAGTCCATTGTAATATTTGGCCTAGAAACAAACTGTGCACAGTGCAAGATATTAGCAAAAAAAACAGGACAAAGTGCTGTCACTGCCATATACTTAAAAACTGTACTGTGGCCCTCATTCCGAGTTGATCGGTCGCAAGGCGAATTTAGCAGAGTTACACACGCTAAGCCGCCGCCTACTGGGAGTGAATCTTAGCTTCTTAAAATTGCGACCGATGTATTCGCAATATTGCGATTACTAACTACTTAGCAGTTTCAGAGTAGCTCCAGACTTACTCTGCCTGTGCGATCAGTTCAGTGCTTGTCGTTCCTGGTTGACGTCACAAACACACCCAGCGTTCGCCCAGGCACTCCCACCGTTTCCCCGGCCACTCCTGCGTTTTTTCCGGAAACGGTAGCGTTTTCAGCCACACGCCCCTGAAACGCCGTGTTTCCGCCCAGTAACACCCATTTCCTGTCAATCACATTACGATCGCTGGAGCGAAGAAAAAGCCGTGAGTAAGATTACTTTCATCATAGTAAAGTTACTTGGCGCAGTCGCAGTGCGAACATTGCGCATGCGTACTAAGCGGATTTTCACTGCGATGCGATGAAAAATACCGAGCGAACAACTCGGAATGAGGGCCAGTGTATCATAAGATCCAAACAACATTACTACGATCTATAGTGCTGATCATATATATGGGGGCCTATATGCTCATACTGTTACCTATAGCTCCATATTATCCAAAAAGAGAGAAATATTTAATTTGTATTTTAGTGTTAATATATACTCCCTGAATGCTGCTAATAAAACTAGCGTGCAGAAACACCTAGTCAAGGGATGTCAATCAAAATGACAAAAACAGGTACATGTACGAGAGAACAATGGTGACTGCCTATAGTGTCAACTTATATATAAGAACGGAAGCTAAGATGACTATGTAGTTTATAAAAAACAATTAAAGCCCTGGGACTCATTAAGTCCTTTTGGATGGATGGTACCCAGCCGATAGATCCAGCGTGCTTCTAATCTCAAGAGGTTGCCACCCCCGTCGCCGCCTCTAATAGAGGCCGGTACGTGGTCGATCCTAGGCAACCTGTTTGTTCTGTGTACGTAACTATGGTGATGGTATGCACACATGGGAAGTGACGTAGGGTGACGTCACTGCAGCCGCGCCGGACGGAGCGGGTGGTGTCCCGCACGCCACACGCGGCAGGAGCACAGGGTGATTAGTAGCCTTTATAGGTAAGACGTTTTTTGTATATGTTTGTAACATGAGGAAAATGTCTAAATAAAAATTGGCATTGAAACGTTGTTTCATCAAACTGCCTGCTGACGAGATTTATTTCACAAGACTCCAGGAGTGCCACGTCTAGTGGTTGTGTATGTAATTGTTTTACGAAGGCACCCGGTGCAGGAATTCTTTTTCAATGGAGAGCCGGAATACATATACCGTATATAATTATGCGTCCTGCCCTGTGAATATAATTATGCGTCCTGCCCCGTGTATATAATTATGCGTCCTGCCCCGTGTATATAATTATTTGTCCTGCCCCGTGTATATAATTGTGGGTCCTGCCCCGTGTATATAATTATGTGTCCTGCCCCGTGTATATAATTATGCGTCCTGCCCCGTGTATATAATTATGCGTCCTGCCCCGTGTATATAATTATGCGTCCTGCCCCGTGTATACAATTATGCGTCCTGCCCCGTGTATATAATTATGCGTCCTGCCCCGTGTATACAATTATGCGTCCTGCCCCGTGTATACAATTATGCGTCCTGCCCCGTGTATACAATTATGCGTCCTGCCCCGTGTATACAATTATGCGTCCTGCCCCGTGTATACAATTATGCGTCCTGCCCCGTGTATATAATTATGCGTCCTGCCCCGTGTATATAATTATGCGTCCTGCCCCGTGTATACAATTATGCGTCCTGCCCCGTGTATACAATTATGCGTCCTGCCCCGTGTATATCATTATGCGTCCTGCCCCGTGTATATCATTATGCGTCCTGCCCCGTGTATATCATTATGCGTCCTGCCCCGTGTATACAATTATGCGTCCTGCCCCGTGTATACAATTATGCGTCCTGCCCCGTGTATACAATTTTGCGTCCTGCCCCGTGTATACAATTATGCGTCCTGCCCCGTGTATACAATTATGCATCCTGCCCCGTGTATATAATTATGCTTCCTGCCCCGTATATAATTATGCGTCCTGCCCCGTGTATATAATTATGGGTCCTGCCCCGTGTATATAATTATGCGTCCTGCCCCGTGTATATAATTATGCGTCCTGCCCCGTGTATATAATTATGCGTCCTGCCCCGTGTATATAATTATGCGTCCTGCCCCGTGTATATAATTATGGGTCCTGCCCCGTGTATATAATTATGGGTCCTGCCCCGTGTATATAATTATGCGTCCTGCCTCGTGTATATAATTATGCGTCCTGCCCCGTGTATATAATTATGCGTCCTGCCTCGTGTATATAATTATGCGTCCTGCCCCGTGTATATAATTATGCGTCCTGCCCTGTGTATATAATTATGCGTCCTGCCCCGTGTATATAATTATGCGTCCTGCCCCGTGTATATAATTATGCGTCCTGCCCCGTGTATATAATTATGCATCCTGCCCCGTGTATATAATTATGCGTCCTGCCCACGTCTAGTGCGCACTTCTACATTTCTATACCAGTGATGGGTGTCACATGCAGATCACTGGGCGACAATATACTCTGGGTGAAATTTGTTACAGCATGTCTTCAGGAACGCTGGGTTTAGCCTCCCTGTATACCATTCCTAAGGGCCAGGTTATACAGCTCTGACTCCTACCTACCCCTGTGGTGCTGAGTAGTTGAGTAAGTGCCCATTGCAGTTGTATCGTTTATCGCATTGTTTGTGACTTGTGCTTAGTTCTGCTGTCTGACTTTAATACTATGTTGTTATATATACGTATTATATCTCTTTTCTGTCCCTCTCAAACCTTTGGATTGTTATGTTCCTAAACTAAATCAAGCTGACCAACTTGCTTCTCGCCTAGAACCGGCACAAGTACAACAACCACCTTGGGTGGCTTCTTTTGCGCAGGTTTTGACGCGTATAGCGGATCACTTGGCTACACCTGCTATACCTCCAGCTACAGGGTTTCCTCCACAGCCTCCATGGGGAGATGTGTTCTCACATTCAGTCCAGGATTTGGCTCAGACCTCTGCGGCCTTTCAGCAGATGTTACCGGCTGACAAGTCTGTGGAAGGGAAAGCACGTAGACGTCTGACACCGTCCTCACAGTCTACACAGCTTTCAGGATGTGAGATGTCAGCAGAAGATGAGGCTGACTCCTCTCTCCCTGAGTCCCCCTCAGGTGAAGAAGATTGTCTCAGTGGATGTGCCCGCATTGATTCACGTGGTAAAGTCCATATTGACAATAGAAGAACAGGAGCCACCATCAAAGTCTAAGACTCCAGTCTTAGCTGAATACCCGCAATCAGATCAGCTTACTGAAATCATGCAGGAAGCATGGGGTACACCAAATAAGAGGTTTACACTGCCAAAGAAAATGGCTTCTTTTTACCCTCTTCCACCGGTAGAATGTGCTTAATGGGAACTACCTCTCACAGTTGATGCTAATGTGGTACGTCTAGTGCGCACTTCCACATTTCTATACCAGTGATGGGGAATCTTTGGCACTCCAGCTGTTGCTGAACTACACATCCCAGCATGCCCTACTACAGTGTTAGCATGACCAAATAGCAAAACTGTAGCAAGGCATGCTGGGATGTGTAGTTCAACAACAGCTGGAGTGCCAAAGGTTCCCATCACTCGCCTATACCATAAAAGTCTTCTTTGAAAGACCTGACAGACAGAAAAGTTGAAACCTGTCTTAAAACCATTTTTTCCCTTACGAGGGCAATTACAAGACCAGCTATGGCCTCAGCATGGGTGACCAAGGCTGTTGCAGGCTGGGTGTATGCATTTAGAGGACAGTCTCTCAGTGAACGCCACAAGAGAACAGCTATCCTATATAAGAAATATAAGGCAAGCAGCTGCCTAGTTGGAATAAGCAGCCTTAGATACAGGCCTACAAGCTTCCCAAGCTTCAGCTACCTCAGTAGTAGCCAGCCGAGCAGTGTGGCTACAGCCCTGGAAGAGGGCTTCAGAATCCAGGAAGACGTTGGAATCCCTCCCTTTGCTGAATATATTCTGTTTGGAATGGATTTGGAGGAAAATAGTGGCCATCTTACCAGTCCCTAAATCAGTGTTTCTGCTCTCAACATCAACTTCTAAACCAAAATCCTCTGCTTTCTGGTCCTTTCAGACCCAGGTCAAAGCAAAAGGACAAGCTTATTCCAGACAGTTTCAATCAACTGTTTCAATCAAAACCGTTACATGCCTGGGCAGACAGACGTCCGAATTCCAAATCAGAAGACATACCCTCCACCTGACCGCGCGGGCCTCCACCTGTGGGACACCAGGGTGGGAGGCAGACTTCTGCAGTTTGCACAGGTATGGTGTCAGTCCACCACAGATACCGGGGTGCAAGAAGTGGTTTCTTGGAGATCTTAGCGGTAAAATGGAAGTGTATTTCATATATGCAGCAGCTGTGTAGTGTGTGACTCACATTACGCGTTTCACTGCACCTGGCACCTTCATGGGAGGATGTCAGAGAAGTAGTCTCACCTTGTCAGAGTAATGAGTAAGGGGTATGTTTACTAAGGTACGGCTTTTTTGAAGTAGAGATGTTGCCCATAGCAACCATTCAGATTCTACTTACCATTTATCTAGCACCTATTAGAGCAGGCATTCCCACGGTCCTCAAGGCACACCAACAGTGCATGTTTTAGTGATATCCAGGCTGCAGCACAGATGGTTAAATCAAAATAACTGGGCTACTAATTAAGTCACCTGTGCTCAAGCCTGGATATCACTAAAACCAGGACTGTTAGTGTGCCTTGAGGACCGTGGTTGGGAATGCCTGTATTAGAGGATAAAAGCTAGACCCCGGTTTGGTTGCTATGTGTCATGAGGTGAGTACTCACTGCCGCCGAGTCCGGGGTCTGGCCGCTGCGGCTGTTGGCGCTGCTGTGCGACCGCAGGGGGACATGGCGCGGGAACTCACCACCACGAGGTCCGGGGTCCGGCCACTGTCGGTATGGCTGCCGTGGTGCTAGTGTGGCTGCAGGGAGGGGGCGGGGCGGTCAGCAGTGAGGATTTTGTGACTTCTGGGAGACCAGGAGGATTGAGGATCAGGTAGGCTGCAGTGCTTCTGTGTGTTTGCAGCACAGGAGGCGGCCATGTTGGAGACCAGTTTATTCTGTACCACTGGGGTAAGTGGTTAGTCAATCCCGTGGCTTCACTACCTATAAAATAAGCTGAGCTTTAGGCAATCTCTGCCAGTGCTTTGTTGTTACTAGACGGCATCCCAGCTCTGAGCTCCAGCAGATTTATCTGTGTCCATCCAAGTGTCCTGGTCCCGACTCCGCTCCCTGTGTTGGCTAGCCATTCCTCGCTGTTTTGATAGCCGCCAGCTCCCCGGTACGTTGTACAGTTAACTGGGCGGTACTGCCGGTCTATCCTGAGTCCCGAGGTGGGGTACCAGCTTCCCCGAAATATACTTCTCTTAAAGAAACAGCAGCAGTATTCTTCAGTCTCCTCTTAAAGACACAGTCACATGGGCCCCTGTCACTACATTCCCCACCCATGGGCCCCTGTCACTACATTCCCCCCCCATGGGCCCCTGTCACTACATTCCCCGCATGGGCCCCTGTCACTACATTCCCCCCATGGGCCCCTGTCACTACATTCCCCGCATGGGCCCCTGTCACTACATTCCCCCCATGGGCCCCTGTCACTACATTCCCCGCATGGGCCCCTGTCACTACATTCCCCCCATGGGCCCCTGTCACTACATTCCCCCCTGGGCCCCTGTCACTACATTCCCCGCATGGGCCCCTGTCACTACATTCCCCCCATGGGCCCCTGTCACTACATTCCCCCCATGGGCCCCTGTCACTACATTCCCCGCATGGGCCCCTGTCACTACATTCCCCGCATGGGCCCCTGTCACTACATCCCCCCATGGGCCCCTGTCACTACATTCCCCCCATGGGCCCCTGTCACTACATTCCCCCCATGGGCCCCTGTCACTACATTCCCCGCATGGGCCCCTGTCACTACATTCCCCGCATGGGCCCCTGTCACTACATTCCCCGCATGGGCCCCTGTCACTACATTCCCCCCATGGGCCCCTGTCACTACATTCCCCCCATGGGCCCCTGTCACTACATTCCCCCCATGGGCCCCTGTCACTACATTCCCCCCATGGGCCCCTGTCACTACATTCCCCCCATGGGCCCCTGTCACTACATTCCCCCCATGGGCCCGTCACTACATTCCCCCCATGGGCCCCTGTTACTACATCCCCCCCATGGGCCCCTGTCACTACATTCCCCGCATGGGCCCCTGTCACTACATTCCCCGCATGGGCCCCTGTCACTACATTCCCCCCATGGGCCCCTGTCACTACATTCCCCGCATGGGCCCCTGTCACTACATTCCCCGCATGGGCCCCTGTCACTACATTCCCCGCATGGGCCCCTGTCACTACATTCCCCGCATGGGCCCCTGTCACTACATTCCCCGCATGGGCCCCTGTCACTACATTCCCCGCATGGGCCCCTGTCACTACATTCCCCGCATGGGCCCCTGTCACTACATGCCCCCCATGGGCCCTGTCATTACATTCCCCCCATGGGCCCCTATCACTACATTCCCCTCATGGGCCCCTGTCACTACATTCCCCGCATGAGCCCCTATCACTACATTCCCCCAATGGGCCCCTGTCACTACATTCCCTGCATGTGCCCCTGTCACTACATTCCCCGTTTGGGGCCCCTGTCACTACATTCCCCCCATGGGCCCCTGTCACTACATTCCCCCATGGGCCCCTGTCACTACATTCCCCCCATGGGCCCTGTCACTACATTCACCCCATGGACCCCTGTCACTACATTCCCCGCATGAGCCCCTATCACTACATTCCCCCCATGGGCCCCTGTCACTACATTCACTGCATGTGTCCCTGTCACTACATTCCCCGTATGGGCCCCTGTCACTACATTCCCCCCATGGGCCCCTGTCACTACATTCCCCCCATGGGCCCCTGTCACTACATTCCCCCCATGGGCCCCTGTCACTACATTCCCCCCATGGGCCCCTGTCACTACATTCACCCCATGGGCCCCTGTCACTACATTCCCCGCATGGGCCCCTGTCACTACATTCCCCGCATGGACCCCTGTCACTACATTCCCACCATGGGCCCTGTCATTACATTCCCCCCATGGGCCCCTGTCACTACATTCCCCCCATGGGCCCTGTCATTACATTCCCCCCATGGGCCCCTGTCACTACATTCCCCCCATGGGCCCCTGTCACTACATTTCCCCCATGGGCCCCTGTCACTACATTCCCCCCATGGGCCCCTGTCACTACATTCCCCCCATGGGCCCTGTCATTACATTCCCCCCATGGGCCCCTGTCACTACATTCCCCCCATGGGCCCCTGTCACTACATTCCCCCACATGGGCCCCTGTCACTACATTCCCATGGGCCCCTGTCACTACATTCCCCGTGTGGGCCTCTGTCACTACATTCCCCGCATGGGCCCTGTCATTACATTCCCCCCATGGGCCCCTGTCACTACATTCCACCCATGGGCCCCTGTCACTACATTCCCTGCATGGGCCCCTGTCACTACATTCCCCGCATGGGCCCCTGTCACTACATTCCCCCCATGGGCCCCTGTCACTACATTCCCTGCATGGGCCCCTGTCACTACATTCCCCCCATCGGCCCCTGTCACTACATTCCCCGCATGGGCCCATCACCCCCCAGTCCCACACTGGCTCTCCATCATGGCTGACATAGGCCCCTGTCATAGATCCCTCCATGGGCCCCTGTCACTACATTCCCCCCATGGGCCCCTGTCACTACATTCCCCCCATGGGCCCCTGTCACTACATTACCCCCATGGGCCCCTGTCACTACATTCCCCCCATGGGCCCCTGTCACTACATTCCCCCCATGGGCCATTGTCACTACATTCCCCCCATGGGCCCCTATCGCTACATTACTCCCATGGGCCCCTGTCGCTACATTCCCCCTATGGGCCCCTGTCGCCATATTCCCTTATGGGCCCCTGTCACTACATTCCGCTCATGGGCCCCTGTCGCTACATTCCCCCCATGGGCCCCTGTCACTACATTCCCTGCATGGGCCCCTGTCACTACATTCCCCCATGGGCCCCTGTCACTACATTCCCCCCATGGGCCCCTGTCACTACATTCCCCCCATGGGCCCTTGTCACTACATTCCCCCCCCATGGGCCCCTGTCACTACATTCCCCGCATGGGCCCCTGTCACTACATTCCCCCCATGGGCCCGTCACTACATTCCCCGCATGGGTCCCTGTCACTACATTCCCCCCATGGGCCCCTGTCACTACATTCCCCCCATGGGCCCCTGTCACTACATTCCACGCATGGGCCCCTGTCACTACATTTCCCGCATGGGCCCCTGTCACTACATTCCCCGCATGGGCCCGTCACTACATTCCCCCCATGGGCCCTGTCATTACATTCCCCCCATGGGCCCCTATCACTACATTCCCCCCATGGGCCCCTGTCACTACATTCCCCGCATGGGCCCCTGTCACTACATTCCCCGCATGGGCCCCTGTCACTACATTCCCCCCATGGGCCCCTGTCACTACATTCCCCGCATGGGCCCCTGTCACTACATTCCCCGCATGGGCCCCTGTCACTACATTCCCCGCATGGGCCCCTGTCACTACATTCCCCGCATGGGCCCCTGTCACTACATTCCCCGCATGGGCCCCTGTCACTACATTCCCCCCATCGGCCCCTGTCACTACATTCCCCGCATGGGCCCATCACCCCCCAGTCCCACACTGGCTCTCCATCATGGCTGACATGGGCCCCTGTCATAGATCCCCCCATGGGCCCCTGTCACTACATTCCCCCCATGGGCCCCTGTCACTACATTCCCCCCATGGGCCCCTGTCACTACATTCCCCCCATGGGCCCCTGTCACTACATTCCCCCCATGGGCCATTGTCACTACATTCCCCCCATGGGCCCCTATCGCTACATTACTCCCATGGGCCCCTGTCGCTACATTCCCCCTATGGGCCCCTCTTGCTACATTCCCTTATGGGCCCCTGTCACTACATTCCGCTCATGGGCCCGTCTCTACATTCCCCCATGGGCCCCTGTCACTACATTCCCTGCATGGGCCCCTGTCACTACATTCCCCCATGGGCCCCTGTCACTACATTCCCCCCATGGGCCCCTGTCACTACATTCCCCCCATGGGCCCCTGTCACTACATTCCCCGCATGGGCCCCTGTCACTACATTCCCCGCATGGGCCCCTGTCACTACATTTCCCGCATGGGCCCCTGTCACTACATTCCCCGCATGGGCCCCTGTCACTACATTCCCCGCATGGGCCCCTGTCACTACATTCCCCGCATGGGCCCCTGTCACTACATTCCCCGCATGGGCCCCTGTCACTACATTCCCCCCATGGGCCCCTGTCACTACATTCCCCCCATGGGCCCCTGTCACTACATTCCCCGCATGGGCCCCTGTCACTACATTCCCCGCATGGGCCCCTGTCACTACATTCCCCGCATGGGCCCCTGTCACTACATTCCCCGCATGGGCCCCTGTCACTACATTCCCCCCATGGGCCCCTGTCACTACATTCCCCCCATGGGCCCCTGTCACTACATTCCCCGCATGGGCCCCTGTCACTACATTCACCCCATGGGCCCCTGTCACTACATTCCCCGCATGGGCCCCTGTCACTACATTCCCCGCATGGGCCCCTGTCACTACATTCCCCGCATGGGCCCCTGTCACTACATTCCCCGCATGGGCCCCTGTCACTACATTCCCCGCATGGGCCCCTGTCACTATATTCCCACCATGGGCCCTGTCATTACATTCATCCCATGGGCCCCTGTCACTACATTCCCCCCATGGGCCCCTGTCACTACATTCCCCGCATGGGCCCCTGTCACTACATTCCCCCCATGGGCCCCTGTCACTACATTCCCCCCATGGGCCCCTGTCACTACATTACCCCCCCATGGGCCCCTGTCACTACATTCCCCGCATGGGCCCCTGTCACTACATTCCCCGCATGGGCCCCTGTCACCACATTCCCCCCATGGGCCCCTGTCACCACATTCCCCCCATGGGCCCCTGTCACCACATTCCCCCCATGGGCCCCTGTCACCACATTCCCCCCATGGGCCCCTATCACTACATTCCCCCCATGGGCCCATCACCCCCCAGTCCCACACTGGCTCTCCACCATGGCTGGCACTGTGTGTGCTGGGACATGAAGACTAGGTGGCTGCAACCCGGTCAGTAACACAGCAGCTGTGACCACACATCACCCATTATTATTATACACATCACAGCATCAGGACGGGGCAGGCGCCATGTTCCCGGCTCCCTATGGGCGCCGCCATGTTGGCTTAATCTGTGCTAGCGCAGATAGAGATGTATACAGGGAGCCGTGGCTAGAGAGTAGGCGGGGCTAATGATGGCTGAGTGACGGGAGGCACCGTGCTGTGGGCGGAGCCGGATGTAGTTGAGTGACGGGGCATTGCGGCCTATGAGACGGAGAGAGGGCGGGGCTGGGTGTGACAGTGACTGGAAACTACGGCCTTTGAGCAGGAGAGTGGGCGTGGCCGCGGTGAATAGGCAGGAGAGTGATAGGATACTTCAGCCAATGGGCGAGATAGTGGGCGGGGCAGTGTAATTCTGTGACGAACGATGCGTCCTATGGGCAGAGAGAAATGAGGAGGTAAATGAGTGACGGAGCGTTGTAGCCCATGAGAGCGAGAGAGGGCGGGGCTGGCTGTAACTGACTGGAAGCTGCGACCTATGGGCAGGAGAGTGGGTGGGGCAGTGGGGGTTGTTGCGTGACGAGAAACTGCAGGACAGTGAGTGGGCGGGGCTAGAGGTAAATGAGTGACGGGGCAATGCGGCCTATGAGAGGGAGAGAGGGCGGGGCTGGGTGTAGCAGTGACTGGAGGCTGCAGCCTATGGGCAGTGAGTGGGCGGGGCTGCTCCTGGTTGCTGAGTTACTCTGGTAGTCACTACCCATAATCCCATGCGCTAGGGTGACGATGACTCGGAAATACCTCCCCGCCCACTTCCGGTACACATCCCTCTGTGTCCACGGTGTGATCTCTCCTGCCGCGGTTGGTTCTATATCGAAGGGGCTGAAGGGACCTTGTGACGTATCGAGGGGAGGAGCTACGTCGCCAGGGGGAGGAGCTACGGGCGAACAGGGTACCCGAAAAGTACGCTCGCCACGCTTCGGGCACGGTGGCTCGCTCCGCTCCGCTTCGCTCACCACCTAATTACTAAAGGTAATAGTTAGTGGCGTGGACAGTAGAGGAACTATCCCGCTGGCGTAGCCCCTCCCCTTGTGTCGTAACTCCTCCCCCAAATGGAAAAGGTCCCTTAGCCCACTTGATTCTAGCATCTACCCTCCTGCCGCCTCATCCTTCAGGTAATGTCCTCTCATCCCTCCTGTCTCCTGCCCCCATCCTCTCCTAATACCCCCTCTCCTGCCCCCCATCCTCTCCTAATACCCCCTCTCCTGCCCCAACCTCTCCTAATACCCCCTCTCCTGCCCCCATCTTCTCCTATTACCCCCTCTCCTGCCCCCATCCTCTCCTAATACCCCCTCTCCTGCCCCCATCCTCTCCTAATACCCCCTCTCCTGCCCCCATCCTCTCCTAATACCCCCTCTCCTGCCCCCATCCTCTCCTAATACCCATCTCCTGGCCCCATCCTCTCCTAATACCCCCTCTCCTGCCCCATCCTCTCCTAATACCCCCTCTCCTGCCCCCATCCTCTCCTAATACCCCCTCTCCTGCCCCACCTCTCCTAATACCCCCTATCCTGCCCCCATCCTCTCCTAATACCCCCTCTCCTGCCCCATCCTCTCCTAATACCCCCTCTACTGCCCCATCCTCTCCTAATACCCCCTCTCCTGCCCCATCCTCTCCTAATACCCCCTCTCCTGCCCCCATCCTCTCCTAATATCCCCTCTCCTGCCCCATCCTCTCCTAATACCCCCTCTCCTGCCCCCACCTCTCCTAATACCCCCCTCTCCTGCCCCCAACCTCTCCTAATACCCTCTCTTCTGCCCATCCTCTCCTAATACCCCCTCTCCTGCCCATCCTCTCCTAATACCCCCTCTCCTGCCCATCCTCTCCTAATACCCCCTCTCCTGCCCCCATCCTCTCCTAATACCCCCTCTTCTGCCCCCATCCTCTCCTAATACCCCTCCTCTCCTAATACCCCCTCTCCTGCCCCCATCCTCTCCTAATACCCCCTCCTCTCCTAATACCCCCTCTCCTGCCCCCATCCTCTCCTAATACCCCCTCTCCTGCCCCCATCCTCTCCTAATACCCCCTCTCCTGCCCCAACCCTCCTAATACCCCCTCTCCTGCCCCTATATACTTCTAATACCCCCTCACATGTCCCTGACATTCATCTAATGCCCACTCACCTGCTGTCCGTCTGTTATCTGCTGCCCCTGACATCCTAATGCCCCCTCATTTACTACCCCCTGTCTGTCACCTTCTGCCCCTACATTCTCCTAATACCCCTCACCTGCTGCCCTTACATTCTCCTAATGCCCCCTCATTTGCTACCCCCTGTCAGTCACCTGCTGCCTTTATATTCTTCTAATGCCCCCTCACCTGCTGCCCCTGACATTTTCCTAATGCCCCCTCACCTGCTGCCCCTGACATTCTCCTAATGCCTCCTCGCCTGCAGCCCCCTGTCTGTCCCTCACATGCTGCCCTTCTAACCTGCCGCTCCTGTCATTCTCCTGTTGCCCCTTCACCTATCTCCTGCCGCACCCCAGTCTTCTGCCATCAGAGCCATTTCTAGGGTTAGGTGATCTGTGCAATCACACGGGGCGCATGCGGCCGCGGTCTCTTTGAGACAGTATTCCATATCTGCTTTCCGCATGGAATAATGTTGAAAGTGTCTCACCCAAAATGGCCACCGCCTCAGAGGAGACAATTCAGACTGTTGGTAGAGGAGATGGCGACCATTTTTGGAGGGACATTTATAAGACTGGCAGATGCGAACAGCATCCCCACCCGTCTCTCCTGCCGCTCTCATTCTCCAGATAATGGCTGCCGTATCCCATCTCACCCTGCAACCCCCCTTACCTTGTGACCCCCTGCCACCACTTTCTGCTGCCCCCTACCTGTACCTTCCTAGTCTCCAGCCGCTCCCCACCTGTCTCCTGTTGACCCCCTCACCTGCTCCCTTTCTCACCTGCTGACCATTGTCTCCCCCCCCCCCCACACACACATGCAGCACCCTGCCTGTCATTACTGCATCTCTACTGCAACCCCTCCCCACCTACCGCCTCCCCCATCCTCCCACCTCACCTGCTGCCACCTGTCTTCTACTACCAGCCTTTCCTGCTACCCCCAGTCTATTTCCTGCCGACCCTTCACCGGCCACCCTGCTGCCCCCTCACCTTCCACTAGCCTGTCTTCTGCCACCCTCCTTCTTGAGGTGAGGGGATCTGTGAGCGACACAGTGACATCACTTATATCTGTAGTTATAATACAGGGACATGACTGGGGAGGTGAGGAGATCTGGGAGTGTCACAGTGACATCACTTATATTTAGAGTACTAATACAGGGACATGACTGGGGAAGTGAGGGGATCTAGGAGTGTATACAATGTTTTTTTCTTGTCTCCCGCATTTCACAGGAATACACAGTGGTGAAGAAGACGCCCAGCTATCCCCATGTGTCAGGAAGACATAGCAGGACCCAGAGCCCCATCCCGGTGCCTCCACCTCACTCACTGATAAATGAGAGAGGCCATGACCAGAAGATCCTGGAACTCACCAACAAGATCATTCAGCTGCTGACTGGAGAGGTGAATGCTGGGAATGGGGCATTATACAGTAACATGGGGGGATGTGACTGCTGGGAATGGGGCATTATACAGTAACACCAGGGGACGTGTCTGGGTGATGACTGGAGAGGTGACTGCTGGGAATGGGGCATTATACAGTAACACCAGGTGACGTGTCTGGGTGGTGACTGGGGAGGTGACTGCTGGGAATGGGGCATTACACGGTAACACCCTGGTACGTGTCTGGGTGGTGACTGGAGAGGTGACTGCTCGGAATGGGGCATTACACGGTAACACCAGGGGATGTGACTGGAGAGGTGACTACCAAGAATGGGACATTATACAGTAACACCCTGGTACATGTCTGGGAGGTGACTGGAGAGGTGACTGCTCGGAATGGGGCATTACGCGGTAACACCAGGGGATGTGTCTGGGTGGTGACAGCTGGGAATGGGGCATTATACAGTAACACCAGGGGATGTGTCTGGGTGATGACTGGAGAGGTGACTGCTGGGAATGGGACATTATACAGTAACACCAGGGTACGTGTCTGGGTGGTGACTGCTGGGAATGCGACATTATACAGTAACACCAGGGGACGTGTCTTGGTGATGACTGGAGAGGTGACTGCTGGGAATGGGACATTATACAGTAACACCAGGTGACGTGTCTGGGTGGTGACTGGAGAGGTGACTACCAAGAATGGGATATTATACAGTAACACCCTGGTACGTGTCTGGGTGGTGACTGGAGAGGTGACTACCAAGAATGGGACATTATACAGTAACACCCTGGTACATGTCTGGGTGGTGACTGGAGAGGTGACTGCTCGGAATGGGGCATTACACTGTAACACCAGGGGATGTGTCTGGGTGGTGACTGCTGGGAATGGGGCATTATACAGTAACACCAGGGGACGTGTCAGGGTGATGACTGGAGAGGTGACTGCTGGGAATGGGGCATTATACAGTAACACCAGGTGACGTGTCGGGGAGGTGACTACCAAGAATGGGACATTATACAGTAACACCCTGGTACGTGTCTGGGTGGTGACTGCTCGGAATGGGGCATTATACAGTAACACCATGGGATGTGTCTGGGTGGTGACTGCTCGGAATGGGGCATTATACAGTAACACCAGGGGATGTGTCTGGGTGGTGACTGATGGGAATGGGGCATTATACAGTAACACCAGGGGATGTGTCTGGGTGATGACTGGAGAGGTGACTGCTGGGAATGGGACATTATACAGTAACACCAGGGGACATGCTGGGTGAGACTGGAGAGGTGACTGCTGGGAATGGGGCATTATACAGTAACACCAGGGGACGTGTCTGGGTGATTACTGGAGAGGTGACTGCTGGGAATGGGGCATTATACAGTAACACCGGGGGATGTGTCTGGGTGATGACTGGAGAGGTGACTGCTGGGAATGGGACATTATACAGTAACACCAGGGGACGTGTCTGGGTGATGACTGGAGAGGTGACTGCTGGGAATGGGACATTATACAGTAACACCAGGGGATGTGTCTGGGTGATGACTGGAGAGGTGACTGCTGGGAATGGGACATTATACAGTAACACCAGGGGATGTGTCTGGGTGATGACTGTATCACTGTGTGTGTCCAGTGTCTATAAGGTGTCAGGATGTCACTGTCTATGTCTACATGCAGGAGGTGGAGTATATAGAGGAACACAGGGGTCTGTACAAGGACGTGATGATGGAGAATCACCGGCCCCTCACATCACTGGGTAAGAGGAGACTGTCGTGTATTGTACAGGGGAGAGCAGGTATGGGGGCCCCTATATACACACACATCATCTGATAATCACCTATATACACTGTACTCGGTCACTGTGTGTCTCCTACAGATGGACCCAGTAACAGAGATACCCCAGAGAGATGTCCCCGTCCTCTGTATTCCCAGGATTGTACAGAGGAGAATCACAGGATCCCACAGGAGGATCAGGTAGGTGGGATTTAGGGTCTCCCAAATATACCAAAGTGACTGTCACTATATGATCTGTAGACGAGCTGTGTGTCTTATACACTGATATTATACTGTATCACCTCAGTTTAATCTAACACTATGCAAATGCCATTGTATTATTTCTCTGACGTCCTAGTGGATGCTGGGAACTCCGTAAGGACCATGGGGAATAGCGGCTCCGCAGGAGACTGGGCACAAATAGAAAGCTTTAGTACTACCTGGTGTGCACTGGCTCCTCCCCCTATGACCCTCCTCCAAGCCTCAGTTAGATTTTTGTGCCCGAACGAGAAGGGTGCACACTAGGGGCTCTCCTGAGCTTCTTAGTGAAAGTTTTAGTTTAGGTTTTTTATTTTCAGTGAGACCTGCTGGCAACAGGCTCACTGCATCGAGGGACTAAGGGGAGAAGAAGCAAACTCACCTGCGTGCAGAGTGGATTGGGCTTCTTAGGCTACTGGACACCATTAGCTCCAGAGGGACCGATCACAGGCCCAGCCTTGGAGCTCGGTCCCAGAGCCGCGCCGCCGGCCCCCTTACAGAGCCAGAAGCAAGAAGAGGTCCGGAAAATCGGCGGCAGAAGACATCCTGTCTTCCACAAGGTAGCGCACAGCACCGCAGCTGTGCGCCATTGCTTCTCAGCACACTTCACACTCCGGTCACTGAGGGTGCAGGGCGCTAGGGGGGGGCGCCCTGAGCAGCAATAGGAACACCTTGGCTGGCGAAAATGCATCACATATAGCCCCCTGGGCTATATGGATGAATTTTAACCCCTGCCAGATTTCCACAAAAAGCGGGAGAAAGGCTCCGCCCCCTTCTCGGCGGCCTATCTCCTCAGCACACAGGCGCCATTTTCCCTCACAGCTCCGCTGGAAGGACGTCTCCCTGACTCTCCCCTGCAGTCCTGCACTACAGAAACAGGGTAAAAAAGAGAGGGGGGCACTAATTGGCGTAATATTAACAATACAGCAGCTATAAAGGGAGAAACACTTATATAAGGTTATCCCTATATATACATATAGCGCTCTGGTGTGTGCTGGCAAACTCTCCCTCTGTCTCCCCAAAGGGCTAGTGGGGTCCTGTCCTCTATCAGAGCATTCCCTGTGTGTGTGCTGTGTGTCGGTACGTTGTGTCGACATGTATGAGGAGGAAAATGATGTGGAGGCGGAACAATTGCCTGTAATGGTGATGTCACCCCCTAGGGAGTCGACACCTGAGTGGATGGCTTTATGGAAGGATTTACGTGACAGTGTCAGCTCCTTACAAAAGACAGTTGATGACATGAGACAGCCGGCTAATCAGCTAGTGCCTGTCCAGGCGTCTCAGAAACCATCAGGGGCTCTAAAACGCCCGTTACCTCAGATGGTAGATACAGACGTCGACACGGATACTGACTCCAGTGTCGACGGTGAGGAGACAAACGTGACTTCCAGTAGGGCCACACGCTACATGATCACGGCAATGAAAGAGGTTTTAAACATTTCTGATACTGCAAGTACCACTAAAAAGGGTATTATGTGGGGTGTGAAAACTACCCGTAGTTTTTCCTGAATCGGATGAATTAAATGAGGTGTGTGATGAGGCGTGGGTTTCCCCCGATAAAAAACTGATAATTTCTAGAAAATTATTGGCATTATACCCTTTCCCGCCAGAGGTTAGGGCGCGTTGGGAAACACCCCCTAGGGTGGATAAAGCGCTCACACGCTTATCAAAACAAGTGGCGTTACCGTCTCCTGATACGGCCGCCCTCAAGGAACCAGGTGACAGAAAACTGGAGAATACCCTGAAATGTATATACACACATACTGGTGTTATACTGCGACCAGCAATCGCCTCAGCTTGGATGTGCAGCGCTGGGGTGGCTTGGTCGGATTCCCTGACTGAAAATATTGATACCCTGGATAGGGACAGTATATTGTTGACTATAGAGCATTTAAAAGATGCATTTCTATATATGCGAGATGCACAGAGGGATATTTGCACTCTGGCATCAAGAGTGAGTGCGCTGTCCATTTCTGCCAGAAGAGGGTTATGGACGCGACAGTGGTCAGGTGATGCGGATTCTAAACGGCATATGGAAGTATTGCCGTATAAAAGGGAGGAGTTATTTGGGGTCGGTCTATCGGACCTAGTGGCCACGGCAACTGCTGGGAAATCCACTTTTTTACCCCAGGTCGCCTCTCAGCATAAAAAGACGCCGTCTTATCAGGCTCAGTCCTTTCGTCCCCATAAGGGCAAGCAGACAAAAGGTTCCTCATTTCTGCCCCGGGGCAGAGGAAAGGGGAAAAGACTGCAACAGACAGCCACTTCCCAGGAACAGAAGCCCTCTCCCGCTTCTGCCAAGTCCTCAGCGTGACTCTGGGGCCTTACAAGCGGACTCGGGCACGGTGGGGGCCCGTCTCAAGAATTTCAGCGCGCAGTGGGCTCACTCGCAAGTGGACCCCTGGATCCTTCAGGTAGTATCTCAGGGGTACAAATTGGGGTTCGAGACGTCTCCCCCTCGTCGTTTCCTGAAGTCTGCTTTACCAACGTCTCCCTCCGACAGGGAGGCAGTATTGGAGGCAATTCACAAGCTGTATTCCCAGCAGGTGATAATCAAGGTACCCCTCCTACAACAAGGGAAGGGGTATTATTCCACGCTGTTTGTGGTACCGAAGCCGGACGGCTCGGTGAGACCTATTTTAAATCTGAAGTCTTTGAACACTTACATACAGAGGTTCAAATTCAAGATGGAGTCACTCAGGGCAGTGATCGCGAACCTGGAAGAGGGGAACTATATGGTGTCTCTGGACATCAAAGATGCCTACCTCCATGTCCCCATTTACCCTTCTCATCAAGAGTATCTCAGGTTTGTGGTACAAAACTGTCACTATCAGTTTCAGACGCTGCCGTTTGGATTATCCACGGCACCCCGGGTCTTTACCAAAGTAATGGCCGAAATGATGATTCTTCTTCGAAGAAAAGGCGTCTTAATTATCCCTTACTTGGATGATCTCCTGATAAGGGCAAGATCCAGGGAACAGTTGGTAGTCGGAGTAGCACTATCTCAAGTAGTGCTGCGGCAGCACGGGTGGATTCTCAATATCCCAAAATCGCAGCTGATTCCGACGATACGTCTTCTATTCCTAGGGATGATCCTGGACACAGTCCAGAAAAAGGTGTTTCTCCCGGAGGAGAAAGCCAGGGAGTTATCCGAGATAGTCAAAAACCTCCTAAAACCAGGCCAGGTCTCAGTGCATCAATGTACAAGGGCCCTGGGAAAAATGGTGGGTTCCTACGAAGCAATTCCATTCGTCAGATTCCACGCAAGAACATTTCAGTGGGATCTGCTGGACAAATGGTCCGGATCGCATCTTCAGATGCATCAGCGGATAACCCTGTCCCCAAAGACAAGGGTGTCTCCTCTGTGGTGGTTGCAGAGTTCTCATCTTCTAGAGGGCCGCAGATTCGGCATTCAGGACTGGGTCCTGGTGACCACGGATGCCAGCCTGAGAGGCTGGGGAGCAGTCACACAAGGAAGAAATTTCCAGGGCTTGTGGTCAAGCCTGGAGACAACACTTCACATAAATATACTGGAGCTAAGGGCCATTTACAATGCTCTAAGCCTCGCAAGGCCTCTACTTCAGGATCAGTCGGTGTTGATCCAGTCGGACAACATCACGGCAGTCGCCCACATAAACAGACAGGGCGGCACAAGAAGCAGGGGGGCAATGGCAGAAGCTGCAAGGATTCTTCGCTGAGCGGAAAATCATGTGATGGCTCTGTCAGCAGTGTTCATTCCGGGAGTGGACAACTGGGAAGCGGACTTCCTCAGCAGACACGACCTCCACCCGGGAGAGTGGGGACTTCATCCAAAAGTCTTCCACATGCTTGTGAACCGTTGGGAAAAACCAAAGGTGGACATGATGGCGTCCCGCCTCAACAAAAAATTGGACAGGTATTGCGCCAGGTCAAGGGACCCTCAGGCAATAGCTGTGGACGCTCTGGTAACACCGTGGGTATACCAGTCAGTGTATGTGTTCCCTCCTCTGCCTCTCATACCCAAGGTACTGAGGATTATAAGGCGCAGAGGAGTAAGAACCATACTCGTGGCTCCGGATTGGCCAAGAAGGACTTGGTATCCGGAACTTCAAGAGATGCTCACAGAGGACCCGTGGCCTCTGCCTCTAAGAAGGGACCTGCTCCAGCAGGGTCCCTGTCTGTTTCAAGACTTACCGCGGCTGCGTTTGACGGCATGGCGGTTGAACGCCGGATCCTAAAGGAAAAAGGCATTCCGGAGGAAGTCATTCCTACCCTGATCAAAGCCAGGAAGGATGTGACCGCAAAACATTATCACCGCATTTGGCGAAAATATGTTGCGTGGTGCGAGGCCAGGAAGGCCCTAACGGAGGAATTTCTACTGGGTCGATTCCTTCATTTCCTGCAAACAGGAGTGTCTATGGGCCTCAAATTGGGGTCCATTAAGGTTCAAATTTCGGCCCTGTCGATTTTCTTCCAAAAAGAACTGGCTTCAGTTCCTGAAGTTCAGACGTTTGTTAAGGGAGTGCTGCATATACAGCCTCCTTTTGTGCCTCCAGTGGCACCTTGGGATCTCAATGTAGTCTTGGGTTTCCTCAAATCACATTGGTTTGAGCCGCTCAAATCCATGGATTTGAAATATCTCACATGGAAAGTGACCATGCTGTTGGCCCTGGCTTCGGCCAGGCGCGTATCAGAGTTGGCAGCTTTATCTTGCAAAAGCCCATATCTGATTTTCCATTCGGACAGGGCAGAACTGAGGACTCGTCCTCATTTTCTCCCTAAGGTGGTGTCAGCTTTTCACCTGAACCAGCCTATTGTGGTGCCTGCGGCTACTAGGGACTTGGAGGACTCCAAGTTGCTAGATGTTGTCAGGGCCCTGAAAATATGTTTCCAGGACGGCTGGAGTCAGAAAATCTGAGGAGGACCTGGAGTTCTCTCATTCGGTGCTGCAGAGTCATCCACACTCTCCCGCCCGTTTGGGAGCTTTGGTATAATCCCCATGGTCCTTACGGAGTTCCCAGCATCCACTAGGACGTCAGAGAAAATAAGAATTTACTTACCGATAATTCTATTTCTCGTAGTCCGTAGTGGATGCTGGGCGCCCATCCCAAGTGCGGATTGTCTGCAATACTTGTTCATAGTTATTGTTAACTAAATCGGGTTATTGTTGTAGTGAGCCATCTTTTCTAGAGGCTCCTCTGTTATCATACTGTTAACTGGGTTCAGATCACAGGTTATACGGTGTGATTGGTGTGGCTGGTATGAGTCTTACCCGGGACTCAAAATCCTTCCTTATTGTGTACGCTCGTCCGGGCACAGTATCCTAACTGAGGCTTGGAGGAGGGTCATAGGGGGAGGAGCCAGTGCACACCAGGTAGTACTAAAGCTTTCTATTTGTGCCCAGTCTCCTGCGGAGCCGCTATTCCCCATGGTCCTTACGGAGTTCCCAGCATCCACTACGGACTACGAGAAATAGAATTATCGGTAAGTAAATTCTTATTTTTTTGGGTTATTTAGGAAGAACGTCTGTCTGATATAAAGTCAGAAGATATAGAGGGAGAAGGAGAGACGTATGTGACTGATATAAAGGCAGAAGATATAGAGAGAGAAGAAGAGACGTATGTGACTGATATGAAGGCAGAAGATATAGAGGGAGAAGAGACGTATGTGACTGATATGAAGGCAGAAGATATAGAGGGAGAAGAAGAGACGTGTGTAAAGGGTGATCAGCAGTGTAAGGAGGAGGAGATCCCTACAGATATCTGTACAGGTGAGTAATAAACACTTATTACAGAAGTCACATATTCTCCTTGCTCAGTCACTACAGCAATCTCTTATCCTACACCCTCCTCCGCCATCAGCCCTGTTCTCAGTTGGGTGTTTATAACACAAGGCTATCCATGACAAATATCACATGTAGAGAGTTATTACACACAACACTATCATGTTATTAAAAATAACAAGCAGAAGTTAATTATTAGTGATTATATATAAATGTGTATATATGTATGTATATAATATAATTAGTATTGTTTTTTGTGGAGTGCCTAATTTATATGCATTTTGTTAGATGATGCAGGTATGAAATATTTCCTGCTATACAGTAGACCTGAGCTCACCAAATACAATTTGTATAAGATTCAGAAATAAAATGAAATTTTGAATCTAGAACTTCAAGTAAAACAGATTTAAAGCTTATCACAAGTACATATCTGTATAATCATAAGACAAGCGTTTTGCACTTGTTGTCACCCTTGCATGGGCGGGCTTGTTCTTATCCACTCCAATTCACTCTAAATCCAAATTGCGTGTCTCCCAACGTGTTTCGTCAATAGTGACTTCTTCAGGGGAGTTTTCTGTTAAAGGCTTTATTCTCAAATATCAGTTGTGTAGACTTGAAATAATTGTGTAACCTTCAGATGGTAATTGTGGACTTGTTCATGATGAACACATTCCTAATTACTTGTGAATAATAGTTCCTGCTCTGTGCAGTTCTGAGGTTATGACTTTAGGGTATGTAATGGTCAGATCCAATATTACTCAATCTAAGGTCTCCCAGTAGCCTTACTACATACATAAATGTGTCTTGCACTCACTATTTTAACTAATAATAATAAACAGTGGAGTTTTAGTTCACCTACTGACCAATGCATTTAAGCCTGCAGCCCCCGACAAGGGACCCACTATACTGCAGGTCCTACTCTATTGCTCAATATAATTACCATAAAAACAGCTATCACATTAGTGTTAGACTTTAGGTTTGCTCTCAGCGGCGGAACAGTGGCTGAAAGGCTTGGATTGGTTTTCAGAGCACCAGTCTGACGTGTCGCCACATCTCACGTGGCCCTCCTATTCACCAGATCTGGGACTGTTTGGCTGGGTCTGGCATTGTACTGTTGGTGCAGTTCCTGATGGGTTTGGAACGATTGGTGGTTGCTAGGGGTCCTTGATGCCTGTGGTCCCGATTTGTCATGATCTACTTTCGCCCACTGTTCTGCTGCTGAGATTCTTGGTGTCCATGCTTCTTCCACTGTAGATGGATACTACTCACTGTCTACAAGGGATTACCAACAAACAAATGCCGGTCTCTGCCAAAACCAAAGGCTCCCGTTTGCCAGTCGCATCACGGGCACGACCCATGGTTCCATCTGAAAAATAAACAATATCTTTTGCATTGTATCAATACCTCAGACATTCACAATGATCATCCAGTAACTTTAAATCACAAAAGTTTATTGGCATGAGAAAAACAATGACAGATGAAAAAAAAGTTTGACACACTCGAAGCACAAGAACATCAGTAAACATAGAGTAGCAGATTAAGTGCAAGAGTTTGTCCCTATGCTGCCTGTCATTTTATATTTACTTTAAGTTTTTTTTTTTATATATTTTTTGTATTTGTTATACTCTTTATTTTAAACAAATCCAAAAACATTCAAGAGTTAGGAACAAAATTAGTAAACAGTCTAGAATATTCCAGAGGGTCAACCAGTGGGATCCTCGGGAGAGCTAGCAAGAGATTACCGAGAGACTCAGAAGGAGAAAGAAGCAAGAGTGGAGTTAACATCTGAAGTGCGAAGAGAATGAGGAGAAGGAAAAAGGAAAAGAAGAAAGAGTGTGAAAAGGAGAAACATGTCTCGGTCGAGGGGGGGGGGGAGCGAGTCGGGAGAGAGGTAGTGTGGGAAAAAGGGTAAGTTGGACTAGGAGAGACCCGGGAGAGCTACTTGAAATTTAGTGTACCAGGGTGTCCAAACGCCGTGAAATTTGTCCACTGTGTTGTCCATCAAGGAAGAAAGATATTCCATATTTGCCACAAACCAAACTCGGTTCATAAATTCAGAACGAGTTGGAGGGATGGGGAGTTTCCATGATTTAGCAATCTGGAGTTTAGCTGCACAGGCTATATGCATAGCCAGTTTATTTTCCGACTTGGATAGTTGGCAGGCTGGGGCACACAGGAGCAGCGTCTCAGGGGACAGGGGGGGGCAGCCCGGAATAAGCGACTGGATAAGGTTACGGACCATTGTCCAATAAGAGGCTATCTTCGGGCAGCTCCACCAGATGTGATCATACGAACCCTCTTGACCACATTGACGCCAACAGAGGTTAGAAGTGTTCGGATATATTTGGTGTAAGCGTTCGGGAACCATATACCATCTCGAGTAAACTTTATAGGAGTTTTCCTTGATGGAGACGCTGATAGAACATTTAGAGATATTCAGTCGGACAGATTCCCACACGTCATCTTCCAGGGGATACCCCAGGTCTGTTTCCCAGGCAAGCTCATGTGTTATGCGGGGGGGGCGCAATTGGAGGCAAAATGGAGTGATATAGATTAGAAATAGTGCCTCGGTCGGTGGGTCGGTACATGCATAGGCGCTCCATCGGAGTCGGGATGTTTGGGATTGGCGAAGCCCTAGTTGAGGAGGTGACGAAGTTTTCAAATTTGAAGGTATTGGTAAAAATACGAAGGCGGGAGGGAGTGCTTTGTTTGGAGATCCGCGAATGAGTGCGGTACATTGTTGTGAAGTACATGATGAAAGCGGTGGACGCCTGCTTTGGTCCAGTTGGAAGCAAATTGATGGGATCGGCCCAGGGAGAAGGAAGGGTTATTCCAGATGGGGGTAAGGGGAGAGGGAATTGTGTGGAGTGAAAATTTAGATTTTAGCGAGTCCCACACCGATAAAGTTAGGGATATTGTTGGGATTGACGGAATGGTTTTAGATCTGTGCGGGCGAGGGGAGCCATGGGAGATGAGCAACCGAATCGACCTGAGCCAGGTCACTCTCCAGGTCAACCCATCTCCTAGTGTGCCGTGGTGAATGCCAGGCGACAAGTTAGCTAAGTACCATGGCGTAGTAGTATCTTGACAGCGAGGGGAGGCCTAGACCGCCACACGAAGAGCTCCGCTGGAGGGTCTCCCTACGCAATCGCGGCTTCTTGTCATTCCATATGAATTTACCATATTGGGTCTGGAGGGAGGATAGGATCCGAAGAGGGACCGGGACAGGGAGAGTCTGAAAGAGGTATAGTATCTTGGGGATAACGTTCATCTTAATGGCGTTAATCCTGCCGATCCAGGAAATAAAATGTTTTTTCCATCCTAAGATGTCTTGAGATATTTCCTTAAATAAGGGAGGAAAGTTAGCATCGTAAAGCGAGTGGTAAGATTTGGTGATGTGAACCCCCAGATATTTAATGGAGGTGTGATGCCATGCAAAAGGAAAGTTAGATTTCAGATGATTCAGTGCCTTGAGAGGGATGTGAAGCGGGAGAGCCTCTGATTTGTCGTTATTCACCCTATATCCAGAGAGGTCACCGTAGAGAGTTAGCTCTTTGAAAAGATTGGGTAGGGAAATTAATGGGCTAGTGAGGGTGAGGAGGACGTCATCTGCAAAAAGGGAGAGTTTGTAGTGTGAGTCTTTGATTGAAATGCCTGTAATATCCGGGTTAAGACGGATGCGGCAGGCGAGAGGTTCAATTATCAGAGCGAAGATGAGAGGTGACGGGGCATCCCTGTCGCGTACCATTGGTGATGGCGAAGGAGTCCGAAAGAATTCCATTTGTTAGAACAGAAGTGGAGGGGTTGTGATGGAGTGCCGAGATTGCTTGGAGAAATTCCCCGCGGATACCAAAGCTGCAAAGCGTTTGTTCGAGAAAGGCCCACGAAACCCTATCGAAGGCCTTTTCTGCGTCCAATGCCAGTAAAAGAGAGGGGAGCTTGACTGAGTTGGCGTGGTGAATCAGATTGATGGTACGTCTGGTATTGTCTAGGGCTTGACGTGGAGGGACAAATCCGACTTGGTCGGGGTGAATAAGAGACGGTAGAAGAGGATTCGGGCGTAAGGCAAGAATTTTTGCAAAAAGTTTCAAGTCAGTGTTGAGAAGGGATATAGGGCGGTAATTAGAGACCTGCTGTTGATCCTTACCAGGTTTGGGAATAACCGTGATTAATGCTCTGGTAGTTTCGCTGTGGAAGAGTTCCCCATTAAGGATTTTGTTAAAAGTAGACGTCAAGTGAGGAACTAGAGTACCCTCGAATGTTTTATAGTACGCGAAGGGTAGGCCGTCCGGGCCCGGAGCCTTAGAGGGTTTCTGAAGTTTAAGAGCCGCCGATACTTCCTCTTCTGATATAGGCTTACATAGTGCAGTGGCTGTGGGAGCATCCAGCTGCGGAAGAGAACATGAGGTCAGGAAGTCGGAGATACGTAAGTTTGAGTCAGATAGGGATGACGGATTGCTTGGGGAGTTATATAAACGGGTGTAGTATTCCTTAAAGATAGAATTGATGTCTGAGGGTTTATAGTGTGTGTTACCGTTAGAGTCCTTAAGTGAGACTATAGCTGAGAGGGCTTTTCGTGCTTTTAATCTATTTGCCAAGAGGGCATCTGCATTGTTGCTTTTCTCATAAAATCTCTGATTCAGCCAGCGTAGAGATTTATCTATCTTTTCCGTGATTAGTGCATTGAGAGCTGCCCTAGCTGCCATAAGCTGTTTGTAGTTCGAGTCCGTGGGATTACGTTTATGAAGAGCGTCTAGGTTTTGGACCTGGTCAGTGAGATTCTTGAACATTGCTTTGTGTTCCCTATTGCGATGAGATGCATAGCTAATTACATGGCCCCTGAGGACCGCTTTGTGGGCTTCCCAGGCTAGTGGGGAACATCCTGATTCAGGATTGTTAAGAGAAAAATATTCAGTGAGCAGTCCATCCATCTTGGATTTGAAGGAGGGAATTTTAAGAAGGGTCTCGTTCAGGCGACAAGATGGGCGGGAAGTTGGAGTATCCAACAGATCAAATGCGGACGCGATAAAGGAATGGTCCGACCAGACATTGGGGATAATTGAAGAGGACAGAATGTGGTTAGAGGCTGGGGGGCTGCAGAAGAGATAGTCAAGTCTAGAATAGGACTGGTGGGGGCAGGAAAAAAAAGTATAGTCCTTGGAGGATGTGTTGAGAGCACGCCAAGTATCGAAGAGAGATGCTTCTTTAATAAGTTTAGAGAAGGTATTGGATATATGGCTGGTGCGAGGGTGGTTCTGGGGAGCGGATTTATCCAGTAGAGGGTCTAGAACTGCATTGAAGTCCCCTCCAAGGAATACATAACCCGCTCTGTTTCTGGAGAGCTTTGAAGAAGGATCTAAAAAACCTTTGTTGGCCCGTGTTGGGTGCGTATAGGTTGGCTGTAGTTACTTCCAGGTGCCCCAACCTGCCAACCAGAATGATATACCTCCCCTCTGTGTCGGTGTGAACCGAGCTTTGTGTGAAAGGGGAGTTTGTTGCTTATCAGGATAGCGACTCCGTTGTGCTTAGATTCACTTGAGTACAACACAGTGGAAAATCGTCTTGAAGATAAAGTGGGGTGGCCATTTCGCTTAAAATGTGTTTCTTGAAGTAGAACTATGTCTGCGTGGAGGGTGCGAATTGTTCGAAACAAGTGCGAGCGTTTATAGGGTGTGTTGAGGCCCCGGACATTCATAGAGGCGATGGTGAAGGGCATGGTGTCGAGAGCAGGGGAAGTATTGATGAAGTATTAAATGGGGAGATCAGTGGAAGGGGATCGACTCGCTCAGGAGGAAAAGTCTGGAAAAAAGGGAGAGAAAGAGAGTGAGAAGAGAGGAAGAAGAAAGAAAAATAGGAGAGAGGAAAAAAAATAAATAAATGAGAAATATATATATATATATATATATATATATATATATATATTTTTTAGAGGCAGGTAGGAGATAGAGAAAGAGCAGGTTACTCAATGCTAAGGAGATTGGTATTCCTGTAGTTAGGACTTAGTGGTCCAGAGAGGCGAGGGAACCAGAGTTCCGTGTCGCCAGAGGGGAGCAAAAAATAAATAAAATCAGGGGGTGGTGGTGGTCTATTTTGAGCAGAAAAATATCACATGTAGGGAGGAGAACAGAGAGTAGACGTCTAGCCCTAGGAGAAATGGGGTAAGACGTCGAGCGAAACGGGTGTGTAGGAGACAATAGGTGGAACGGTGTCCCCTGGGTGAGGGGGGTTAGAGAGAGAGAGAGAGACAAGGAGGGGGGGAAGAGGAAGAAAGAAGGAGAGAGAAATGAGAGAAAAAGAGGAAGAAGAGAGAGAAAAAAAAGGGGGGGGGAGAGGGGGGAAATAATCATCGCTAGAGAGTACGTTGAGTACGTATCGTCTGGAGATTCTAGAAACTTTGCAGAATACAAAGATACACACTGGTGAGAACCTGCGAGGGCGACCAACACGGGGGGGCCCACAGTACAGCTTGTGAGATCTAGAAGAAAGCCGGCAGAGGAGCTGGCTAAGAATGTGAGACCCCCGTGCCCGTGGACCACGCCACCAACCAAAACAGATGAAACTGGTAAACATTAGGACAGCAGTGGAGAAGAGACCTAGTAGTGCAAGGTGCTGTCATTATTAACGTGAGCCTCCAAGAGCAACACTGAGTCCCTAAACTGGGGATAAACTAACAATGGGAGGCAAAATGTAGCATAGGGGAACTATAGAGTGGAACCATGGTTGGAAGTAGTAGGAAAGGCTAGGGGTGATTGCTAGACACCGCAGTTCGGCCTACCAGGCTACTGTAAACATGCGGAGTTCAGTGTGATTAGATTGCTACAAAGGGTGATCGTGAGATAATTCCAGAATAAGGACAAATGGCATCGTGGGATTAGGGGGGGGGGGGGGGGGGAGGTATATAAAAGAGAAGGGAAGAGAGAGAGGAGAAAGGAAAAAAAAAAAGGGGGGGATTTGGGGGGAGGGGTGAACATATGCATTACATGAACATAACATTGAATTCCTTACAGTCATATAAACGTATAACAAGGGGTGATCCCCCGACAATAAACAGGCAATAACAAGTTATACAGACGTCCTATGGGGGTAGTATGCATAATGGTGCAGATTATGCCAGGGCTGGGGTAGTCCTTGGCGTACAGGAGAAAGGGGGCTCATCGGAGGACATCCGCCCTAGCGCCTCGTCAAATTTTAAGCCTCCTCTATATGCGAGAGCCTCCTCTATATGCGAGAGCAGGTCCCTGCCCTCACGGGGGTCTCTGATGATGACCGTCTTTCCCTGAAGGTCGACGATTAGCTTGAAGGGGAAGCCCCAACGGGATGTTCCTGTCCCGTAGTGCCTTTGTTAAATCACGGAGCTCTCTCCGTTTAACCATGGTTAGAGGGGCCAGATCTTGGAAGAACTGTAGTTTAGAAGAATTGTATAGTACATGGGGCTTTCCACGGGTGGTATTGAGGACCCTTTCTTTATCCTTAAACTTGAGAAATCGGAGGACCACATCGCGAGGAGGTTCACCATCTCTAGGCTTAGGACGTAGGGCACCATGAGCCCTCTCTAGAGGAAACTGTGCAGCCCCCAGGTCCGGGATCAGGAAGGAGAAGAGGTCGTGAAGAAAGGGTTCGAGGTTGTCCATGCTTACGGATTCCGGGATATTGCGAATGCGCAGGTTGGATCTGCGTTCGCGGTTCTCCAGATCCTCGTTTTTAGTGCGAAGTTCTGACAGTTCTGAGACAATGTGGTCCAAATCACGACCCGTATCGTTTAGAGCTTTCTGGAAATGATCCTGACGGGATTCCATTTTCGAGGCCCTGGATGCAAGGGAGGAGATGTCCGTCTTAATGGAGGCCACCGCCTTGTCCAGTTTGGTCTCCAGGGAGTCCTTAAAGTCCGAAATAATGGAGCAGAGAGCTAAGATATCATCCTTAGTAGACGGAGCAGAGGGCGGGGTGTAGGAGTTATCCATAGAACCTTGAAGAGGGGAGGGGAGACCCCTATGCTGGGTATTCTAGGTGCCTCTGGTAAAGTGTTGAGAGATATCAGCACTCCCCTGTTTAGGAGTCTTGGACGAAGATTTCTGCATATGGGCCGAACCAATGTAAGGTATAATACTATGAAATATGTTCCGGCAGGGGAGGTAGGGAGTCAAAAAGAGAGAAGAGAAAAAAAGAAAAAGAAAAAACACCCAGGGGGAGACCACTCTCCTCGTTGTCAGGTGGTCATGGTGCCGGAGGCTTATGTTGCGGGAATGTTGGCGGTGAGGACTCCGTGTCAGGAGCAGAGGGGGTCCCCTGGTCCGGGGCACCTCCGAAGCCGCGGGTAGAGGAGTAAGAGTCCCGGGTGTCAAAGCGAGCCAGGCAATGGTACGGTCAGGGCAGGGGCCGGCGTCACCGTGATCAGGACTCAGCCGGATGGAGCGGCCAGCAATCAACTAGCGGTGTCTGGGGCTAGTGACAGCCCTGCCGTCCCACAGTAGCTTGACGTGCAGGGGCAGGGACCAGCATTGACGGGGAAGGGCAGAGGCCGGTTCGCAGCGTAAGGTGGTGAGGGGGTGCCCCCGATGTCTCCTTTCGGCAGCTCATTGACCTTCCGTTGCGGGCCGCGATGTGCGGCTGGGGGTCCCCTCCAAGACTGCCTCTGGGCTCCTCCCGGCCCCACCAATCCCAGGTGGCCCCAGCAATCCCAGGTGCCCGCAGGAGACGGCAGCGACAGAGGATGTGCCTTCCACAGATCCCCCAAGAGGCAGAGGGCCAGGTAACTGTGTGCGGCTCCCTCCTGCGTCCCCGGAAGTGTGCGGCGGCTCTGGAGTGCGTATAGGCCCCTGTCTGGAGGATGTCTGCAGGCCAGGTAAGAGGAGCTGAGCCCCGAGCAGCGCTCACCAGGCGACTGGCCGCACCGCTCTCCGCTACCCAGGGCACCCGGAGGATGTGAGAGGCAGGCGGGGGCAAGGTGCGTTCAGTAGCCTGAGCGGGCGCGGCGGCCGGCGGGAAGCTCCGTGCACGGAGCAGACTCACCCGTACGGCGGGGGCCCTCTTCTCCGTTCACCAGGGAGGGCGCAGCGGGTCTCCGCCGATCATCCAGTAACTTTAGTGTCACCATCTACACGCATGTGCACGTCAGTTTTTAGTTTGGTGCAGCAGGAGCCAGACCACGGTCAGAGGGCTGCTGTTTTTTTGCAGCCATAAGTTTTCTTATTTCTCATACGTCCTAGAGGATGCTGGGTCACTTCAGAACCATGGAGTATAGATGGATCCGCAGGAAACATGGGCACTTTAAGACTTTTCCAGAGCGTGAACTGGCTCCTCCCTCTATGCCCTCCTCCAGACCTCAGTTTAGAATCTGTGCCCAGGCAGACTGGATGCACTCCAGGGGAACTCTACTGAGTTTCTCGGGAAAAGACTTATGTTAGGTTTTTATTTTCAGGGAGCACTGCTGGCAACAGTCTCCCTGCTTCGTGGGACCTAGGGGAGGAAGTAGGAACCAACTTCTGTGAGTTTCATGGCTCTGCTTCTAAGCTGACAGGACACCATTAGCTCCTGAGGGGTACTGAACGCTAGCTGCGGCTATGTGCTCACTCCCACAGCCTGCCGTCACCCCCCTTACAGCGCCAGAAGACAGAGTGTAAGAGGAAAAGACTCTTCAACATCGGGACGGCTAGAAAGGTACCGCACAGCGGGGGGGGGGGACGCTGCGCGCCATGCTCCCACACACACAGGCACTGTGGGGTGGTGGGCCCTGGGCAGCATGAAACCTTATAGGACTGGCAGATTAGGGGCATAAGTTGCTGCGGCACAGTCCTACCCCCGCCAGTATAAACATGAGTCTCTCTAAGTCTGAGTGAAAGCGCGCCATTACGGGGGCCGGGCTTCTTCCTCAGACAGCCAGCACACTGCTCAGCGCCATTTTCTCTCCCTCCAAGCTGCAGAGGAGACCACTGGTCCTCCTCCACTGCTGAAACAAGTATCGCGGGGTGTAAAACGGGTGGGGGTGGGGCGGGGGGGCGCAGGGAAATTTGGTGCTATGTACATGTGTAATTATAAAAGCGCTGCAGCTCTGTTGGCATTTTGTGTTTCACAGACAATTTATTACTGGCGCTGAGTTGTGAGCTGGCAATTGTTTCTGTATCCCTCTGACAGATTTTACTGTGGGTCTGTCCCCTATAAGCCCCGGAGTGTCTGTGGTGTGGTGTACACGTGTGTGGCATGTCTGAGGCAGGGAGCTCTTCCCCTGAGGAAGCCATTATGGGGACACAGAGATGTAATGTGGTGGCGCTACCGGCACACCATGAGCCTGAATGGGTGAAAGAGTTACATGATAGTGTGAATCATATCAGTAAGAGATTGGATAAGTCTGAGTCTCATGCAGAAAACTGGAGAAAATCAGTGGAAGATGTGATTTGTCAAAACTCTGTGTTTTCATCCACAGGGGATCCCTCTGGGTCCCATAAGAGGTCATTTGCTCAGGTTATACAGACCGACACGGACGCTGATTCCTGTGTCGACACTGGTGATTTCAGGGCAATAGATCCAAAATTAGCTAAAAACATTCAGTACATGATTGTGGCTATAAAGAAGGTGTTAGAGGTTACGGAGATCCCTTCATTACCTCAGCAGAAGGTTTACCTTTATAAAGAAAAGAAAACTAATGTAACGTTTCCTCCTCATGAACTGAACACTCTCTTTGAGGGTGTCTGGGCAAACCCTGAAAAGAAGTGACAGATCCCCAAAATAATTCAGGCTTCTTATCCTTTCCCGGTAGAGGACAGGACAAAGTGGGAGTCACCCCCCGTTTTAGACAGGGCCCTGTCACGGTTAACAAAAAAGGTGATTCTCCCTGCACCTGGGACGGCTGCTCTCAAGGAGCCGGCAGAACGCAAGTTGGAGACTACATTAAAGTCTATTTATGTGGCCAGTGGGACACTACTCATGGCCTACCATTGCCTGTGTGTGGGTGAGTAGTGCTATTGAAAAGTGGTCAGATAACTTGTCTTCTGAAATTGACACTATAGATAGACGAGGTTCTCCTTACGTTGAGTCCTATAAAAGATGCTGCAGCATACATGCGTGAAGCTATGAGAGATATTGGGCTCTTGGGATCAAGAGCATCTACCATGGCAGTCTCGGCACGGAGGGCGTTTTGGATTCGCCAGTGGAATGCTGACGCAGATTCCAAAAGAAATATGGAGTCTCTCCCGTATAATGGAGAAGCCTTGTTTGGTGATGGGCTAGATGCTTTCGTTTCAGCAGCTACCGCAGGTAAATCAACTTTCTCTAACGTCCTAGTGGATACTGGGGACTCCGTCAGGACCATGGGGAATAGCGGCTCCGCAGGAGACAGGGCACAAAAAAGCAAGCTTTTTAGGATCACATGGTGTGTACTGGCTCCTCCCCCTATGACCCTCCTCCAAGCCTCAGTTAGGTTTTTGTGCCCGTCCGAGCAGGGTGCAATCTAGGTGGCTCTCCTAAAGAGCTGCTTAGAAAAAGTTTTTTAGGTTTTTATTTTCAGTGAGTCCTGCTGGCAACAGGCTCACTGCATCGAGGGACTTAGGGGAGAGATTTTCAACTCACCTGCGTGCAGGATGGATTGGAGTCTTAGGCTACTGGACATAGCTTCAGAGGGAGTCGGAACACAGGTCACCCTGGGGTTCGTCCCGGAGCCGCGCCGCCGATCCCCCTTACAGATGCTGAAGATCGAGGGTCCGGAAACAGGCGGCAGAAGGCTCTTCAGTCTTCCTGAAGGTAGCGCACAGCACTGCAGCTGTGCGCCATTGTTGCTACACACTTCACACTGACCAGTCACGGAGGTTGCAGGGCGCTGCTGGGGGCGCCCTGGGCAGCAATATTTAATACCTTTGATGGCAAAGAATACATCACATATAGCCATTGAGGCTATATGTATGTATTTAACCCAGGCCAGATATCTCAAAACCCGGGAGAAAAGCCCGCCGAAAAGGGGGCGGGGCTTCTTCTCCTCGGCACACAGCGCCATTTTCCTGCTCAGCTCCGCTGTGAGGAAGGCTCCCAGGACTCTCCCCTGCACTGCACTACAGAAACAGGGTAACAAAGAGAAGGGGGGCATAATTTGGCGAGAGATATATATATATATATATATATATATATATATATTAAAGCGCATATAACAGAAACAACACCTTTTAGGGTTGTTTATATACATTTTATAGCGCTTTTGGTGTGTGCTGGCAAACTCTCCCTCTGTCTCCCCAAAGGGCTAAGGGGGTCCTGTCTTCGATAAGAGCATTCCCTGTGTGTCGGTACGTGTGTGTCGACATGTATGAGGACGATGTTGGTGTGGAGGCAGAGCAATTGCCGGTAATGGTGATGTCACCCTCTAGGGAGTCGACACCGGAATGGATGGCTGTAATTATGGAATTACGTGATAATGTTAGTACATTACAAAAGTCAGTGGACGAACTGAGACGGCCAGAAAACCAGTTAGTACCTGCTCAGGCGTCTCAGACACCGTCAGGGGCTGTAAAACGTCCCTTACCTCAGTCAGTCGACACAGGTACCGACACAGATGAATCTAGTGTCGACGGTGAAGAAACAAACGTATTTTCCAATAGGGCCACACGTTATATGATCACGGCAATGAAGGAGGCTTTACAAATCTCTGATACTGCAGGTACCTCAAAAAGGGGTATTATGTGGGGTGTGAAAAAACTACCTGTAGCTTTTCCAGAATCATAGGAATTGAATGATGTGTGTGATGAAGCGTGGGTTAACCCAGATAGAAAACTGCTAATTTCTAAAAAGTTATTGGCATTATACCCTTTCCCACCAGAGGTTAGGGCGCGCTGGGAAACACCCCCTAGGGTGGATAAGGCGCTCACACGTTTATCAAAACAAGTGGCGTTGCCGTCTCCTGATACGGCCGCCCTCAAGGATCCAGCAGATAGGAGGCTGGAAACTACCTTGAAGAGTATATACACACATACTGGTGTTATACTGCGACCAGCAATAGCCTCAGCCTGGATGTGCAGTGCTGGGGTAGTGTGGTTGGATTCCCTGACTGAAAATATTGATACCCTGGACAGGGACAGTATTTTATTGACTCTACAGCAATTAAAGGATGCATTTCTTTATATGCGAGATGCTCAGAGGGATATTTGCACTCTGGCATCGAGAGTAAGTGCGATGTCCATATCTGCCAGAAGAAGTTTATGGACGCGACAGTGGTCAGGTGATGCGGATTCCAAAAGGCATATGGAAGTATTGCCATATAAAGGAGAGGAATTATTTGGGGTCGGTCTATCGGATCTGGTGGCCACGGCAACTGCCGGCAAATCCACCTTTTTACCTCAGACCCCCTCCCAACAGAAAAAGACACCGTCTTTTCAGCCGCAGTCCTTTCGCTCCTATAAGAACAAGCGGGCAAAAGGACAGTCATATCTGCCCCGTGGCAGAGGAAAGGGTAAGAAAGGGCAGCAAGCAGCCCCTGCCCAAGAACAGAAGCCTGCCCCGGGTTCTGCAAAGCCCTCAGCATGACGCTGGGGCGTTACAAGCGGACTCAGGAACGGTGGGGGGTCGACTAAAGAATTTCAGCACTCAGTGGGCTCGCTCACAGGTGGACCCGTGGATCCTGCAGGTAGTATCTCAGGGTTACAAGTTGGAATTCGAAAAATCTCCCCCTCGCCGGTTCCTAAAGTCTGCTTTACCAACGTCTCCCTCAGAAAGGGCGACGGTATTGGAAGCCATTCACAAGCTGTATTCTCAGCAGGTGATAGTCAAGGTACCCCTCCTACAACAGGGAAAGGGGTATTATTCCACACTATTCGTGGTACCAAAGCCGGATGGTTCGGTAAGACCTATTTTAAATCTGAAATCCTTTAACCTGTACATACAGAAATTCAAGTTCAAGATGGAGTCACTAAGAGCAGTGATAGCGAATCTGGAAGAAGGGGACTTCATGGTGTCCCTGGACATAAAAGATGCTTATCTGCATGTCCCAATTTACCCCTCACACCAAGGGTATCTCAGTTTCGTGATACAAGACTGTCATTATCAGTTTCAAACGCTGCCGTTTGGTTTGTCCACGGCACCTCGGGTCTTTACCAAGGTAATGACCGAAATGATGGTTCTTCTACAAAGAAAAGGCGTATTAATTATCCCTTACTTGGATGATCTCCTGATAAGGGCAAGATCCAGAGAACAGTTGGAAGTCGGAGTAGCACTAACCCAAGTAGTGCTTCAACAACACGGGTGGATTCTGAATCTTCCAAAATCTCAATTGACCCCGACAACACGTCTGCTGTTCCTGGGAATGATTCTGGACACTGTTCAGAAAAAGGTGTTTCTCCCGGAGGAGAAAGCAAGGGAGTTATCCGAACTTGTCAGGAACCTCCTAAAACCAGGAAATGTGTCAGTACATCAATGCACAAGAGTCCTGGGAAAGATGGTGGCTTCTTACGAAGTAATTCCATTCGTCAGATTCCACGCACGAGTTTTTCAGTGGGATCTGCTGGACAAATGGTCCGGATCGCATCTGCACATGCATCAGCGGATAACACTGTCACCAAGAACAAGGGTGTCTCTTCTGTGGTGGTTGCAGAGTGCCCATCTGTTAGAGGGCCGCAGATTCGGCATACAGGACTGGGTCCTAGTGACTACGGATGCCAGCCTACGAGGCTGGGGAGCAGTCACACAGGGAAGAAACTTCCAGGGAGTATGGTCAAACCTGGAGACGTCTCTTCACATAAATATACTGGAGCTAAGAGCGATCTACAATGCTCTAAGCCTGGCAAAACCGCTGCTCCAGGGTCAGCCGGTGTTGATCCAGTCGGACAACATCACGGCGGTCGCCCACGTAAACAGACAAGGCGGCACGAGAAGCAGAAGAGCAATGACAGAAGCTGCAAAGATTCTTCGCTGGGCGGAAAATCATGTCATAGCACTGTCAGCAGTGTTCATCCCGGGAGTGGACAACTGGGAAGCAGACTTCCTCAGCAGACACGACCTTCACCCGGGAGAGTGGGGACTTCATCCAGAAGTTTTCCACATGATTGTGAACCGTTGGGAAAGACCAAAGGTGGACATGATGGCGTCTCGCCTCAACAAGAAACTGGACAGATATTGCGCCAGGTCAAGAGACCCTCAGGCAATAGCTGTGGACGCTCTGGTAACACCGTGGGTGTACTAGTCAGTGTATGTGTTCCCTCCTCTGCCTCTCATACCAAGGGTACTGAGAATTATACGAAAAAGGGGAGTAAGAACAATACTAGTGGCTCCGGATTGGCCAAGAAGAACTTGGTACCCGGAACTTCAAGAGATGCTCACGGAAGATTCGTGGCCTCTACCTCTAAGAAGGGATCTGCTTCAGCAGGGACCTTGTATGTTCCAAGACTTACCGCGACTGCGTTTGACGGCATGGCGGTTGAACGCCGGATTCTAAAAGTAAAGGGCATTCCAGAGGAAGTTATTCCTACCTTGATTAAAGCTAGGAAGGAAGTGACCGCACAACATTATCACCGCATTTGGAGAAAATATGTTGCGTGGTGTGAAGCCAAGAAGGCTCCAACGGAAGAATTTCAATTGGGTCGATTCCTACATTTCCTGCAGGCAGGATTGTCTATGGGCCTAAAATTGGGGTCTATTAAGGTTCAAATTTCGGCCTTATCAATTTTTTTCCAGAAAGAATTGGCTTCAGTGCCTGAAGTACAAACTTTTGTCAAAGGTGTACTACATATACAGCCCCCGATTGTGCCTTCAGTGGCACCGTGGGATCTAAACGTAGTTTTGGATTTTCTCAAATCTCATTGGTTTGAGCCTCTTAAATCGGTAGATTTGAAGTATCTTACATGGAAAGTAACCATGCTACTGGCCCTGGCTTCAGCCAGGAGAGTATCAGAGTTGGCGGCTTTATCGTACAAAAGCCCATATCTGATTTTCCATTCGGACAGGGCAGAACTGCGGACACGTCCTCATTTTCTCCCTAAGGTGGTTTCGGCTTTTCACTTGAACCAGCCTATTGTGGTGCCTGCGGCTACTAGCGACTTGGAGGACTCCAAGTTACTGGATGTTGTCAGAGCATTGAAAATATATATTTCAAGGACAGCTGGAGTCAGAAAATCTGACTCGTTGTTTATCTTGTATGCACCCAACAAGATGGGTGCTCCTGCGTCTAAGCAGACGATTGCTTGTTGGATCTGTAGCACAATCCAATTTGCACATTCTGTGGCAGGCCTGCCACAGCCTAAAACTGTAAAAGCCCATTCCACAAGGAAGGTGGGCTCATCTTGGGCGGCTGCCCGAGGGGTCTCGGCATTACAACTTTGCCGAGCAGCTACGTGGTCAGGGGAGAACACGTTTGTAAAATTTTACAAATTTGATACTCTGGCTAAAGAGGACCTGGAGTTCTCTCATTCGGTGCTGCAGAGTCATCCGCACTCTCCCGCCCGTTTGGGAGCTTTGGTATAATCCCCATGGTCCTGACGGAGTCCCCAGTATCCACTAGGACGTTAGAGAAAATAAGAATTTACTTACCGATAATTCTATTTCTCATAGTCCGTAGTGGATACTGGGCGCCCATCCCAAGTGCGGATTGTCTGCAATACTTTATATAGAAACAATGGAGTAGGTTGGATCAAAGGCGATATTGTGCAATACTTGTACATAGTTATTGTTACAAAAATTCGGGTTATTGTTGTGAGCCATTTTTTTTTAGAGGCTACTTCGTTGTTATCATACTGTTAACTGGGTTCAGATCACAAGTTGTACGGTGTGATTGGTGTGGCTGGTATGAGTCTTACCCGGGATTCAAGATCCTTCCTTATTGTGTACGCTCGTCCGGGCACAGTACCTAACTGAGGCTTGGAGGAGGGTCATAGGGGGAGGAGCCAGTACACACCATGTGATCCTAAAAAGCTTGCTTTTTTGTGCCCTGTCTCCTGCGGAGCCGCTATTCCCCATGGTCCTGACGGAGTCCCCAGTATCCACTACGGACTATGAGAAATAGAATTATCGGTAAGTAAATTCTTATTTTTTTGCCTTATGCTCCTACGCCGGCAATGAAACCTCATCACTTTCAGATGCAGTCCTTTCGGCCCAATAGATACAAAAAGGGTAAAGGTTCCCCTTTCTTGGCAGGTAGAGGAAGGGGACGAGGAAAAAGGTCCTCAGCGCCCCCAGGATCACAGGAGCAGAAATCACCTGCTTCTGCCAAGTCTACAACATGACGCTGGGGCTCCCTTGCGGGAGTCCACTCTGGTGGGAGCACGTCTGCAGATTTTCAGTCAGTTCTGGGTTCATTCTGGCCTAGACCCGTGGGTCTTACAAATTGTGTCCCACAGGTACAAATTGGAGTTTCAAGACGTTCCCCCTGCGCCGCTTTTTCAAATCAACCGTACCAGTTTCTCTCCCCAACAGGGAGGTGGTAACTGCAGCAATACAAAAATTGTGCCAGGATCAAGTCATTGTCCTGGTTCCCCTCTCACAACAGGGAGAAGGTTTTTATTCAAGTCTCTTCGTAGTTCCGAAGCCGGACTGCTCGGTCAGACCAATCCTGAACCTAAAATCTCTGAATCTATACCTGAAAAGGTTAAAATTCAAGATAGAATCTCTGAGAGCAGTGATCTCCAGTCTGGAGGAAGGGAATTTCATGGTATCCGTGGACATAAAAGATGCCTACTTACATGTTCCCATTTATCCTCCGCATCAAGCTTATCTGAGATTCGCGGTACAGGATTGTCATTACCAATTTCAGACGTTGCCGTTTGGACTCTCCACGGCACCGAGGGTCTTCACCAAGGTGATGGCGGAGATGATGGTCCTCCTTCGTCAGAAAGGAGTCATTCTAATTCCTTACCTGGACAATCTCCTAATAAAAGCGAGGTCCAGGGAACGGTTGGTGCAGAACATTGCACTCTCCCCGATAGTGCTTCAACAATACAGTTGGATCATAAACATTCCAAAATCACAATTGGAACCTACAACAAAGTTATCCTTTCTGGGAATGATTCTGGACACAGAAGTACAGAGGGTATTTCTTCCAGTGGAAAAGGCTCTGGAAATCCAGAAAATGGTCAAACAAATTTTGAAACCGACAAGAGTGTCAATTCATCAATGCATTTGGTTGTTGGGAAAGATGGTAGCGGCCTTCGAGGCCTTGCAGTTTGTCTGATTCCATACCAGGGTATTCCAGCAGTGGGATCTGTTGGACAAGTGGTCCGGATCCCATCTACACATGCACCAGAGGATAATCCTGTCATCAAAAGCCAGAATTTTGCTCCTGTGGTGGCTACACAGTGCTCACCTACTGCATGGTCACAGGTTCGGGATTCAGGACTGGGTCCTGGTACCCACGGATGCAAGTCTCCGAGGCTGGGGGGCAGTCACACGAAGTAAGCTTCCAAGGAAGATGGTCAAGTCAGGAATCTTGTCTTCACATAAACGTTCTGGAGTTGAGAGCCATTTACAACGGCCTTCTACAAGCGGAGCATCTTCTTCAAGATCTACCCGTACAGATCCATTCCGACAATGTCACAGCAGTGGCGTACATAAACAGTCAGGGCAGAATGAAAAGTAGAGCGGCGATGGCAGAGGCGACAAGAATCCTCCTCTGGGCGGAAAAACATGCAAGCACTCTCTGCAATTTTCATTCCGGGAGTGGACAACTGCGAAGCAGACTTCCTCAGCAGACACGATCTCCATCCAGAAGAATGGGGCCTCCACCCACACGTCTTCGCCGAGGTGGCAGATCTTTGTTGAGTCCCTCAAGTAGACATGATGGCATCTCGCCTCAACAAGAAGCTTCAGAGATATTATTCCAGGTCGAGTGACCCTCAAGCAATAGCAGTGGATGCACTGGTGACACAGTGGGTGTTTCAGTCGGTGTATGTCTTCCCTCCACTTCCACTGATTCCAAAAGTTCTCAAGATTGTAAGAAGAACAAGGGTTCAGGCGATCCTCATTATCCCAGACTTGCCAAGGAGGGCTTGGTATCCAGATCTTCAAGAGTTACTCATAGAAAATCCTCTTCCTCTTCGCGAGTACCTGCTGCAGCAGGGGCCGTGCGTGTATCAAGACTTATCGCGGCTACGTTTGACGGCATGGCTGTTGAACGCCAGATCCTAGCCCGAAAGGGTATTCCAGAAGAAGTAATTCCCACTTTCATTCGGGCCAGGAAAGGAGTAATGTCTAAACATTACCACCATATTTGGAGAAAATATGTATCTTGGTGTGAATCCAAGAAGGCTCCAATGGAAGAGTTTCACTTGGGACGTTTTTCTCCTATTTCTACAGGCGGGTGTGGATGCGAGTCTGAAATTGGGCTCCATTAAGGTCCAGATTTCGGCCTTATCAATTTTCTTTCAGAAACAATTGGCCTCCCTTCCAGAAGTTCAGACGTTCGTGAAAGGGGTTTTGCACAATTAACTTCCATTTGTGCCTCCAGTCGCACCGTGGGATCTTAACGTGGTGTTGCAGTTCCTTCAATCACATTGGTTTGTACCTCCTACAGGAGATAGAGTTAAAATTTCTCACTTGGAAAGTGGTCATACTGTTGGCCTTAGCATCCGCAAGGCAGGTGTCTGAGTTAACGGGCTTGTCTCACAAGAGCCCTTACTTGATCTTCCATGAAGATAGGGCGGAGTTAAGAACTTGGCAGCAATTTCTTCCGAAGGTGGTTTCCTCTTTCCATATAAACCAGCCTATTATGGTGCCAGTGGCTACTGACACCTTCTCTGCATCAAAGTCCCTAGATGTGGTCAGGGCTTTGAAAATTTATGTCGCAAGGACAGCTCAAATTTGGAAACCAGAGGCTCTGTTTGTCCTGTATGCTCCCAACAAGATTGGGTATCATGCTTCTAAGCAGACCATTGCGCGCTGGATCAGAGGTACGATTCAGCACGCTCATTCCACGGCAGGATTGCCGTTACTGAGTTCGGTGAATGCCCATTCTACTAGAAAGGTGGGCTCTTCCTGAGCAGCTGCCCGGGGTGTCTCGGCGTTGCAACTTTGCAACCACGGGGGCAAACACGTTTGCCAAGTTTTACAGGTTTGATACCGTGGCCGATGATGACCTCAAGTTTGGTCAATCAGTGTTGCAGGGTCATCCGCACTTTTCTTCCCGTTCTGGAGCTTTGTTATAACCCCATGGTTCTGAAGTGACCCCAGCATCCTCTAGGACGTATGAAAAAATAGGATTTTAATACCTACCGGTAAATCCTTTTCTCCTTGTCCGTAGAGGATGCTGGGCACCTGGCCCAGTGCGTACCTTACCTGCAGTTGTTAGTTGTTGTTACACAAGAGTTGTGTTACATTTCTTTTCAGCATGTTGCTGTGCATTTGTTCATGCCGTTGACATGTGTAACGTTGAATGCCCTGTTGTACGGCATGGTTGAAGTGTGAGCTGGTATGACTCTCACCGTTAACTTTATGATAAATTCTTTCCTCGAAATGTACGTCTCCCTGGGCACAGTTCCTATACTGAAGTCTGGAGGAGGGGCATAGAGGGAGTAGCCAGTTCACACTCTGGAAAAGTCTTAAAGTGCCCATGTCTCCTGCCGATCAGTCTATACCCCATGGTTCTGAAGTGACCCCAGCATCCTCCTACGGACTAGGAGAAAAGGATTTACTGGTAGGTATTTAAATCCTATTTTTATAGTATTACTATTTTTTTTTGAGTGATCTTTCTAAAAAGCATCTTATACGCACCTTAGAGTCGCTCCAACAACTCCCCGCCGGGTCGCGACAAAGCTTACCCACGTGTACAGTGAGGCAGGCAGAGGTTCTAGTGAACCTTCATGGGCTACTTTGCACAGACATTATCCAATGTAGCTGAGCAGTTTATACCGGCTCCTATACCAGTGATAGGTTTCCCTATTAACCCTTACATGCAACATTCATTCTGAGGTTTATACACCTAGGGAATTGTTAGCCTCTCAAAAAAGCAGGCTGAAAGGCTGGTGGTAAGTAAATCACATAGACATGATACAACATCTTCACAGTCTACACATGTTTTAGATGAGGATTCGTTGGAGGATGAGGACTCATTGCACTTCGGAAGGTCTCAGCTCAGTGGACATACCTGAGCTAATTAGTGCTATTTAAGCCATTCTATCCTTAGAAGAGGCAGCAGAGCCTGTGTTAAAAACTAAGGCAACTGTGTTTAAACATCCCAAAACAGCTGATGGAAATTTTATGTTTACGCCCAGTAGGAAGTTAGAATTCCAAGAAATGGAATTCCAATTATCCTCGTCCAGCTGGGGAATGTTTAAAAAAAAAAAAGGGAGGTGGCTCCCAAAGTAGATTCGCAGGTCTTAGATTGGTGCAAAAATCTACATTACTTCTATTTTCAACATCAATAAATGATGTCACGGGGGAGGAGGGGTGACTGGAAAGGCAGCAGGAAGCAGGATAAAGGAGCTCCTGCTTATATAGGTCCTTTCTGCCTTTTACAGCTGTCCTACGGGCTCTTTCAGGCCCTTTCTTGCCCCTCTGTGTGTTTTGTAGGTTGCGGAGCCATTCATTTGGATTTTGCAGGTTGCAGCGTACTCCCGGATCCGAAGCCGCGGACTGAAGTTGTGCAGTGATCCCACCGCGGACCGGACCTCAACGAGGTAGCACTGCTACTCACCGAGGGCTGTGCGCCCTGTCCACTCTTGTGCCTAGCCGTACTGTTGGAGTCGTGTGGAGAGGCTGACTGGAGATCAGCAGTGACCGCGGCTGGAGACAGAGCAGAGCTGCTCTCCCGGCATCTGATGCGGTGCATACTACGGGGATTGGTGGCCTCAGCAGGGACGCGTCAGGTTAGTCAGCTCACCTGTCCGCAGCCTGCCTTCTCCTACTGTCTGGCCGTTGAAGCCCTGAGTTGTGGCAGCGGGAAATACATGGAGCGCTTGCCTGTCATCTCTCCAGCAGTGTCCCGGCATCTCCCCTCTCCTCGTAATCCATGGTGCTACGGGGGAAATCTGGTGGAGCTGTGAATTATAGAGGACATACAGGTGTGGTTTCTGTGCAGCCAAATACGCTACCCTGTGCCACTGCATCCTGGAACCTCTCCTCTCCTGCCTTATTACTGACCTGGTTCTCCTACCATAGCCGGCCAGTTTCTTCTGATCTGGGCTTCCCTGCCAGAAGTGGCCATCTTGAAAACTGGCAATATAACCACATGCCCTCCTGAAACCAGCCGCTTCTCTGAGAGCTACAGACACTGCCAGCCCATGATCAGTGCCCTTCACTACAGCCTCAGTGATTTCTGGCAGGGATTTCTGCCGCAGCGGCCCTACCTGGGCAGTAAGTGGTCGCCTGAACTGCTTTTATTATTATTATTGTCTGGCCTCCACTCCTGCTCTGTCGACTCCCTCTGGTGGCAGACTGTGCTGACTACATCCTCCATACTGTTTGACTGCTGCTGGGTTTTTTTTCCCTCCTGCTCTTATCAATCCCCATAAGATCCAATTAGAGCTCTTGGGGCATCAGTATAGCTACGGCGTAACAGTCCATATATCCAGGACAGTAGCAGGCTCCAGTTGCTGGCTCCTATAAATTACTTTACCGCTCAAGGATGGCATCTTCTTGCTATTACCCATAAACAACTGACCTCACAATGTTTCTGTAACCGATGGCCACTGGGGGTCTATGCTCACTGATGTCTCCCTATTTCCACACTTTAATACTTCTGCTATGTTGCTACTGGCCTCCTGACCTTGTTCTCTAATCTCTGTAATGTTATGCTGAAGAATGGGCAGAACTGGAAAATCATCTCATAAGAAAGCTAAACCTCGTCCTTAACAGGAAACCTCTCAAACTGACTTGAGACCTTTTTCTTCTTCCTAATCAACTAACATTAAGTCCCAGTCCTGATCATTCAGAATCTTCTCCCATTCTGTCTTCTCCAAGTCCTTCCATGATGGCTTAAACCCATTGTTTAAACTCGTTGTTTAAACCCATGGCAAGCCAGTTGGGCTCACTACTTCTCTCGGTGCTCCTTTAAACTATTAACCGCCCAGGAACCTTAAATTGTAGAGCAGATGCACTTTCTCGTTCTTTTCAAACGGATGATTCACTCAACTCCTCTGAGAAACAATTTATTCTGAATCTGGCTTCATTTGCTTCAACTCGTACTGTTCCTCTACCTCCTCTGGGGAGAACTTTTGTAGCACCAAAATTTTGCAGGAAATTGCTTACTTGGGCTCATTCTTTATCTTTCATGGGTCATACCGGTGGTCTTAAGACTCTCAAGTTCATTCAGCGATTCTACTGGTAGCCTCATCTTAAAACAGATGTCTTTGAATTTGAAGCAGTCTGTTCCAAGTGTGTTCAACAAAAGGTCCACGAACATCTCCCTCGGGTCTTCTTCATCCACTTTCAACACCTCAAAAGCTTTGGACTCGCATCTTTATGGATTTCATAACCGATTTGACAGTCTCCAGAAGGCACAACACCATTTGTGTCATTGTGGAATGATTTTCAAAGATGGCTCACTTCATACCCCTCACCAGTCTTCCCTCTGCTCCTCAGCTATCCAAATTGTTTTTCTCATAGATTTTTCATTTGCATGGCCTTCCACAGGAAATAGTTTCTGATTGGGGTCCTCAATTCCTCGCCAAATTCTGGAAAGCTCTCTGCTCTGTCCTAGGAATCGAGTTGAACTTCTCTTCAGCCCACCATCCCCAGACTGACGGACAGACTGAAAGAGTCAACCAATATCTGGAAACTTTCTTACGGATGTTCATGTCCCCTGCTCAGTAAGACTGGATGGATTACCTCCCATTTGCTGAGTTTGCATACAATAACCTATATCATTCTTCTACCAATTCCACTCCTTTCTTCATTAACTATAGTTTTCATCCACGAGTTCCTTCCTTCTAATCTCTCCCATCTCTTGAGGTTCCTGCTGCTGAATCCGCTCTTCGTCAGTTCACTAAGATTTGGAGTCAAATTCATAAGGCGCTACTTGTGACTTCCCAGAAATAAAAGACCTATGCTGATCAGAAACATAGGGCTGTTCCTAGTCTCAAAGTGGGAGATCGTGTTTGGATATCCACCAGAGACCTCAGACTCAAAGTTCCTACCAAAAAGTTTGCTCCAAGATTCATCGGTCCGTATCCTATTACGAGTGTTGAATCCTGTTTCTTACAAGGTGAAACTACCTCCCTATTTGAAAATTCCCAATGCCTTCCACATTTCTCTGCTAAAGCCTCTTGTACTAAATCATTTTCGGGCATCTTTCCCTTAACCTCCCAAGGTTCAAGCTGCTCAAAATGAGGAATTCGAGGTTCATAAGTTTCTTGACTTCCGCAAGAGGTATGGTCGTCTCCAGTATCTCATAGATTGGAGAGGATATGGTCCGGAGGAAAGATCTTGGGTGGCTGCAGAGGATGTTCATGCTCCAAGACTGAGTTGTGCCTTTCATGCCAAGAATCCCACTAAGCAGCGTGGGTGTTCGGAGACCACCCTAAAAAGGGGGGTACTGTCAGCATCCGGAGTCTTACCACCGGTTCTGGTCCCTGTGGCTTTCCTCTTAGCTGGCTGGTGTCGCTGCGATGGATAGGAGCTACAGCAGCAAGGTCTTCCGGTGCGGCTGCTGGGTGTCTGGAGGCCGGGGTCCGGGTCCTGGGGAGCGGAGCATGGCAGCCGGAGGTGTCTGTTTCCAAGTGTCCTGTTACTGGAGTGCGGCGTCTGGGAGGCTGAGGCCAGAGGTAGTGGCTGTGTGCTGGTTCCACATGTGTCCTCTGTGCAGGGAGCCACCATGTTGGAGATCAATCCAAGACGATAGGTATCCCAGTGAGCATCCAGCCAATCAGGTACAGGCTTCCCTTATAAAAAGGGGTTGATGCTTAGCTATGTTGCCAGTACTTCAAGTTACTTGCTGCTGTAAGGTGCCCTGCGCTCCCAGGTTAACCCCTGGTATCCTGGTTCTGTTGTGTCCGCCTGGTGGTCAGTTCTGTTATTGCAGTCCTTTGCTCCCAGTCCACCTGCTCTTATGGTTTAACCCCTGGTATCCTGATATCTGGCAGAGGGTCTCCGTTTGCGGATGGTGCTCTCAGCGGTCCTCTCTTCAGCATCGTTTACAAATCACAAGTCACTTCTTCATTCAGTATTCTTCAGCATCGTTTACAAGTCATGAACCTTTCGTCTTTCAGAATTCACTCGGACGTCTCTCCTAGTCGTAGTGTATGATTTGCGGTCTCATTAAAACTGACTTCCTCTTTCTTCAGTGTATCATTCTCGGTCATTGTCCTCATTGCCTACCCCTCTACATCTTCAGGCCTAAGTATTCAATCCATGAGTAAGAACTACATTCAGCCACCTCATTTCCTTCCTTTGCCGATAGCTGCTCCCTCAGTCAATTATCAGTCGTCAGATCCCCAACTCAAGCCAAGCGTGACATGGAAGAAGGGGAATTCCTGGTTTCTCTGGATATTAAGGATGCGTATCTTCACATCCCAATATGGTCGCCTCTTTAGACTTACCTCAGGTTTGCACTGCAGGACAGTCACTACCAGGTCCAGGCCTTGCCTTTCGGCTTATCAACGGCACTGAGGGTGTTATCAGGGGTGATGGCAGAGATGTTGCTACAACTCCGCAAGCAGGAAGTGAAAATCATTCTATACTTGGGCGATCTCCTCATAATGGCTATATTCAGAGCACTTGATGGAAAAGATCAGCCTTCAAACACGACTACTCACGGATCATGGGTGGATTCTTAATCTGCAGAAATCCCACCTAGGACCTACGCAGAGGCTTCAGTTCCTGGTAATGATATTGGACACGGTGTCTCAGAAGGTGTTCCTTCCTATGGACGAGGCAAAGATAATTCAGACAATGGTATGTTCCATTTTGAAGCTGAACAAAATCTCGGTACATCTTTGCATAAGCTTACTGGGAAAGATAATGGCCGCCTACGACGCATTTCGGTAAGGAAGATTCCATGCATGACCATTCCAGCTGGATCTGCTGGAGAAATGGTCTGGGTCACATCTGCACATACGCCAGATGATATGCCTTTCACCAAACGCCAGGGTTTCCCTCTTATGGTGGTTGCTGATCTCCCTCCTGGAGGGTCGACACTTCAGAATTCAGGATTGGATTCTGTTGACAACGGATGCGAGCCTCCATGGTTGGGCTGCAGTGACCCTAGGGGCTCGGTTCCAATGAAGGTGGTCTGACCAAGAGGCTTCCCTTCCGATAAAAGTTTTGGAACTCAGGGCGATTTACAATGCCCTTCTGCTGACCTCTTTTATATCCTTCAGTATCAGGCCATACAGGTATGGTTGGAAAATGCACCAACTGTGGCATACATAAACCAACAAGGAGGTCCAAACAGCAGAAATGCAATGAGGGAGGTGTCACAGATACTCCTGGATGGAGTGGAATTCCAAGGCCATTTCCACCATATTAATTCTGGGAGTAGACAATTGGGGAGCAGACTTCCTCAGTAGACATGATCTGCACCTGGGGGAATGGGGCCTCTACCTGCAAGTGTTTCAGCAGATATTTCATCGGTGTGGCTACCCGCAAATCGACTTGTTGATTTCTCAGCTTACCAAGAAGCTTCTGCGTTACTGATCTGGGATGAGGGATACACAGGCCGCAGCAGTGGACGCTCTGGCGACACCGTGGATTTACCGGTTGGTGTACTTGTTCCCTCCAGTTCCTCTAATTCCAAGAGTTCTCAAAGGACTTAAGGGGACAGGGTTCAGGCAATTCTGATTGCCCCAGACTGGCCCCGCAGGGCCTGGTATGTAGACATTCTAGCCTTATTACTCGTAGGCCCCTGGCCTCTGCCAATTCAGGATGATCGTCTTACACAAGGGCCATTCATCTATCCAGACTTACCACTGCTACGTTTGATGCATTGGAAGTATATTGGGAGGATTTTTGCCAGGAAAGATTCCGGGCAAGGTTATCTCGACTGTGCTCCGGCCAGATGGTCACATCGAAACATTACCATCTCATATGGAAGAAATGTGTCTCTTGGTGTGAGGGTCAACCGTATTCTGCTGTGGATTTTCATCTGGGACATTTCTTGCACTTCCTGCAGGCTGTTGTGGATGTGGGCCTACGTTTACGCTCCATAAAAGTTCAAATCTCAGCCTTGTCTTTTTTTCTTCCAGGGAAGTAGATTATAGTGGTACTATATAAATAGAAGGTAGTTTCACCTCCAGGCAAATGCTTCAATTTAGTGTAGTGACACCGGTCCAGCCGTCAGGACACTTAGTTATATTAAACCTTATTGAAGGCAGAAGGCAAAGCATTCAGTGGCCACGCACCAGGATCCAAAATGGCAGCCATCTCCCTCCCCAATATCACCGCTGGGCTCCAGTGACTGTGGGCAGCCCGTTCTATCCCTAGCAGTAGCGGGAGCTACGCACCTGTGTTATCTGGAGAGCAAGTACTCCCGTCTGAGCCAAAAGCACCTTCAAGTCAGGTATCTGTCCGAAGCATGCAGGAAAGACTGGGCGCACATAGCCCCAGAATACAGCCCATGGCTTCAGCAGTGTCACTAGGCTGCGGCAGTGAACAGTGCCCGGAGTGAGCCGCTATAGGGCAGTAGGAGTGGGGGACTTAATAGATTGGGGAATAAGGAAAAAAATACTCAGGGGTATTCGGGCGCTATGAGGCGAGGTGCTTGGCTAAGCAGCAGCCAGTATTTAGGGGAGTCACTCCCTATATGGTAACAATAGAAAAGAAAAGGAGGCTGCGCTATGAGAGGAAAGAACAGTACCATTCACTAAGTGTGTACATTTGAAAACAATTTATTAAACAATAACTCTTTAAAAAGGAGTATTTTGTGCAAAATAAGCCAATTGTAAGCAAGGAATGATTTAGCCAATGATATAAGATGGATGAAGTTTACCCCAGGAAATTATTCAGGACTGATGTTTTGTATTCTCTAGGATCCGTTCCACATTTTGCCCATAGATGATATGTCCAGTTAAATTCCACTATAAAGAGTCCCTTTTAGATGGTATTGAGTCCAAATAAAAGTTCCATATGCCGCTAGAGGGTTATTGCAATATCCCATGTATGGTGGGTACCTCATGCGATGCGGAGATAGGATGGTGCCTCTCTAGGACTCCACTGGATAGCTGGTAGGTGATATGGGCTGGTTCGGGTCCAATTCCGGGTTGTCCTGTTCAAAAGGGTAAATGTCTGACGCGTTTCGCTGCATAAACCTTTGAAAAAGCTGCAAGATTTATGCAGCGAACGTATCCTAGAGAATACAAAGTATCGCGGCAGCAGTATAGATTCTGATATGTAATTCTCTGTATCATACTTACCGTACACACATCATCCTTATTACTATTGAGAGAATAGAGGTAAGACACTGATGATGGGGATGTCCTTTTCTCGTAGTCTGTTGGGGATGCTGGGGTCCATTTAGTACCAGGGGGGCTAGACAAGTCCTTTGGGACCCACTGGCACTTTGAGAGTTTAATAGTGTAGGCTGGCCCCTCCCTCTATGCTCCTCCTTCTAGACTTAGTCTAGAAACTGTGCCCGAGGAGACGGACATACTTCGAGAGAAGGAATTACACAGATAGTGGTGAGATTCACACCAGCTCACACATAACATAAGGCCAAACTAACCAACTTGGAACAATTCAGCAACAGCTGAACCAACAATACTGAACCAATTAACAATGCAGTAATACGAAGCACAGGGCGGGCACCCAGCATCCTCTATGGACTATGAGAAAAGGATTTATCGGTAGGTAATTAAAATCCTATTTTCTCTTACGTCCTAGAGGATGCTGGGATCCATTTAGTACCATGGGGATGTACCAAAGCTCCCAGTACAGGAGTGAGAGTACTGAGGTTCCTGCAGAACTGATTGACCAAACTTGAGGTCCTCAGAGGCCAAAGTATAGAACTTGTAAAACCTAGCAAACGTGTTCGACCCTGACCAAGTAGCTGCTCAGCAAAGCTGAATAGCCGAGACACCCTGGGCAGCTGCCCAGGAAGAACCCACTTTACGGGTAGAGTGGGCCTGAACAGATTTTGGAATTGTCAATCCTGACGTGGAATAAGCATGCTGGATAGTAAGCCTGATCCAGCGTGAAATTGTCTGCTTAGAAGCAGGACACCCAATCTTGTTGGGTTCATAAAGTACAAATAGTGCGTCTGACTTCCTGTGACGAGTAGTTCTCTTCACATAGATTTTCAAAGCCCGCACGACATCCACGGACTTTGAGGTAATTGAGGTGTCAGTAGCCACTGGCACCACAATAGGTTGGTTGATATGAAAAGCCGACACAACCTTAGGGAGAAATTGCTGACGCGTTCTGAGCTCCGCTCTATCCTCATGGAAAATCAAGTAGGGGCTCTTGTGCGAAAATGCACCCAATTCTGACAGACGTCTGGCAGAAACCAAGGCCAACAACGTGACTGCATTCCAAATAAGAAACTTTACGTCCACCTCCTGTAAAGGTTCGAACCAATCCGATTGCAGGAACTGCAGCACCACATTAAGATCCCAAGGTGACATAAGAGGCACAAAGGGTGGTTGGATGTGCAGAATTCCTCTCAAGAAAGTCTGAACCTCAGGGATAGCAGCCAATTGTTTCTGGAAGAAAATAGACAAGGCCAAAATCTGGATCTTGATGGAGCCCAGGCGTAGGCCAACATCCACACCCGCTTGCAGAAAGAGAAAATGTCCCAGTTGAAACTCCACCGTAGGAAACTTCTTGGATTCATACCAAAACACATACTTTTTCCAAATCCGATGGTAATGCTTAGACGTTACCCCCTTCCTAACTTGGATCAGAGTAGGAAAAATTTTTTATTCGGAATGCCCTTCCGAGCTAAGATCTGGCATTCAACCTCCATGCCGTCAAACGTAGCTGCGGTAAGTCGTGATAGGCGAACGGCCCCTGCAGTAGAAGGTCCTCACGAAGAGGAAGAGGCCTCGGAAGATCCGCGTGCCAAGCCTGCATTGGCCAGTCAAGAGCAATGAGGATCGCTGGAACTGGTTATGTTTTTATTAGTTTTAGAATCCTTGGGATGAGTGGAAGTGGAGGGAACACATATACTGACTGGAACACCCACGGAGTCACCAGGGCGTCCACCGCCACTACCTGTGGGTCTCGTGACCTGGAACAGTACCTCCGAAGCGTCTTGTTGAGGCGAGAGGCCATCATGTCTATCTGATGTACACCCCATCGGCGTGTTACCTCTGTGAATACCTCTGGGTGGAGGCCCCATTCTCCTGGAAGGAGATTGTGTCTGCTGAGGAATGAACGCCTACAGCGCCAGCGCATGTCGTTCTGCCCAGAGGAGGATTCTTGTTACCTCTGACATTGCAGCCCTGCTCTTCGTTCCACCCTGCCTGTTTATGTAGG